>NC_054560.1:9605030-9630030 GCF_017654505.1 Polyodon spathula
GACTCCTCAGTATCCTGCCTCTTCCTGTCACCCAGTAGGAATTCCGGGTATTCCCACTTCTCTCATCATTCTCCAGATGTGCTGCTCTTTACTAGCATACAGTTGTGCAGTATCCTGGAATTCTGATGTTCTGGACAGGCCTGCGTGTAACTTGTGTCAGGAGCAGATTCCTTAAAAGGAATGAAACAGTAAAGTGAAACTCTCCACCTGACAATAACAGATTTATGTCACTAATTACCTCTCTCTCTCTCTCTCTCTCTCTCTCTCTCTCTCTCTCTCTCTCTCTCTCTCTCTCTCTCTCTCTCATTACACATCTTACATCAGTTGTAATCCACGGTAGATTAAAACTTTTTTTTTTGTGATACTGACGGATGTTTTTTTTTTTTTTGCAGCATTAAGTGTTTTTTTAATAAATGCAGACAATATATGTCATTAAAATGTCAGCAGAGTTTTGTTTGTTTTGGGTTTTTTGATGTTTGTTTCTAATTCTTCTGTCTTGCCACAATCCCACTAAAGCCAGTGTTGCATATTTTGGCAATGCTTTCTAAATCTTCCAACTTACATCTATAGGGTTAGATTTAATCAATGCAGGACGCGATAGTGTTTAGAGGAGAGCTGGGACAAAGCTTTTTGTTTTGTCAGCAGACAGAAACGGAAACGTCAACCGTCTGTAACTGAGACGGTGAAAGGAAGTTCTGTCTCAATAAGGGCGTCCGCGCCGGATGTCTTAGAGAAGGAAGCTGTAAAACCAGACACAGTAATGATTGCTGGGCAACCGTCCGTCCTTGAATATGACAGCGAGCACTTGAGTGCTCTGAACACAACTTCCAGAAGCCTGGCCTCTAATCTCACTGGGGAGAATCCTGGAGAACAGCGTGGCCGGACTGGGTAACAGACGCAGTGCTGCTCAATGAGAACAGCGTGGCCGGACTGGGTAACAGACGCAGTGCTGCTCAATGAGAACAGCGTGGCCGGACTGGGTAACAGACGCAGTGCTGCTCAATGAGAACAGCGTGGCCGGACTGGGTAACAGACGCAGTGCTGCTCAATGAGAACAGCGTGGCCGGACTGGGTAACAGACGCAGTGCTGCTCAATGAGAACAGCGTGGCCGGACTGGGTAACAGACGCAGTGCTGCTCAATGAGAACAGCGTGGCCGGACTGGGTAACAGACGCAGTGCTGCTCAATGAGAACAGCGTGGCCGGACTGGGTAACAGACGCAGTGCTGCTCAATGAGAACAGCGTGGCCGGACTGGGTAACAGACGCAGTGCTGCTCAATGAGAACAGCGTGGCCGGACTGGGTAACAGACGCAGTGCTGCTCAATGAGAACAGCGTGGCCGGACTGGGTAACAGACGCAGTGCTGCTCAATGAGAACAGCGTGGCCGGACTGGGTAACAGACGCAGTGCTGCTCAATGAGAACAGCGTGGCCGGACTGGGTAACAAACGCAGTGCTGCTCAATGAGAACAGCGTGGCCGGACTGGGTAACAGACGCAGTGCTGCTCAATGAGAACAGCGTGGCCGGACTGGGTAACAGACGCAGTGCTGCTCAATGTTTCAACTTTAACCCACCAAGACCCCTTATGCAGGTATAGTGTTGTATGTCAGTCTGTAATGCTTCAATGTCTATTCATTTACACCCACCCCAGGCTTTCCTACTCGCTTAGGTGCGGTTTTATAAGCTTTACCGGGTACAAGGGTTGAATTTAAATACCGTAGGTATTCTTTTAATAGTTTTTATCTGTTAAACTGGTTGAACTCTAAGGGATCAGTCTTTCTAATTATCAGGAATGTTTCTGTCTGACTGGCTGAATGAGTGAAGGGAGGGAGGGAGACAGGCAGACTGAGAGTTGTCAGCTACTTCATGTCTGACATGATTCCCTTACCACCGACATCTGGGGCACGTTAGAGAGGGTGGTCCTGACGTGTAAAACCTAAAAAAAAAAAAAAAAAAAAATTAAAACTACAAGCATTGAATGTGTTTGCCCATCTGTGCAAAATACCCTGTGTATTAAAATAATGGGAGCCAGAGGGACTGCATGCGAAGCACAGGGAGGGAGGCCCTGTAATACAGCTGGTGAGACACAAGTTCAAATCTGTTTTCGGTCTCACCATTATTGGGCTTGGACTCCACTCTGTGCTCTAATTTACTTGTCTGTTCCATGCAAAAACACACACAAGCATTTCAGACGCTGCGCTGAACCATTATGGACCAGAGGTGCCACCCTGCAAACTAAATGAAACCGGGAAGGCCATGCTTTTAATGCATTAAATCACCCTACCTTTAAAACAGGGTTGGTTTCAGTGGTAACAAACTAGGTGCAGGGTAGGAGACCAGAGCCCTGCTACACTGCAGCCTGCTTTCTTATCCCCTGTATGCTGGGATTGAATGGAACCTGTACAGCGGGGTTCCTGTGCATGTGGTGAAACAGAACATGTTGGCACTCTGCTGGCACGCACACAATCCTTGCTGCAACACAGACATGGAAATGCAGGTGTAGACCACTCTCTCAGGACTGAATTCAAAGTGTAGCTAGTACAGTAGTAGTGCGTAAGGCAGGTAACTCCCTAATGGAATGGCAAGAACATCATTACTTCTCTCTGTACCAGCTCACTTTCTTGGAAAAGCTTGCTTTTTTATTAGGAAATTAACTATTTTGAAAATAAAGGAAGGAATCAGCTGGCTTTGAACTCGGACCTCCACGGAGGGGCAGCACTGCACCACTCGGCTCCATGCGAGAGTCTAGCATCGCATATAAGATCTTTTATCAACCTCTTTATATTATTATTTGTATGATTAACACCTTGTCCACCTTGAATCTATTATAAAGGGCAAAGTCATTGAAAATGAAAGGAACACACAAGCCCCTACACAGGGTTTGAACTGACTAAGCCAGGAATCAGACTCCCCTGCTCTACCAACTAGCCAGCCAGCTGGCTAGACATGATTACATTTTGAGATGAGGCTGGGATAAGTTGCGATTCTCAACTTGGTTTCGTTTGTGACTGGATTCAAAGCCAAACCTTACAGGTCTAGAAGGTAAATTCAACAATGTTTTAAGAAAAAATAGGGATTAACAGACTACCCTACAAGTCAGAGTCCAGTGCGCTACCAACCGAGTCAGCCACAGAACTTCTTAAGGCCTGCTTAATGTCAACTAGTACCTGAATTCATTATGTGTATACCGGGTAGGGGCACAATATGGATAATAGAGGAAACCATATGAAAGAGAGTCCTGAGGTTTAGAGTCCTGCGCTGCCCCCTAGTGCAGGTCTAGGTAACAATGCTTTATTTCCGCCCTGTTGAAATGTGATTCGCTGCACAGTGGGAACAGCCCACACAGTTAAAGATGTAGTATAGCACCACAGGCGTAGAGGGAAAGCCACACTTTGAAACCTGGGTTACTGGGGGCTGGTGCAGTCCTTTACACTACGGGGTATTGTAACCTGCATTTGGGATTTGCAATTAAATAGACCCATGGCCCAATTCAATTCACTTTTCAGCTGTGAAATTACTTTTTGGTTTCAGATACATGGTCTGTGTAGCAAAGCAGAAGCAATGAACAGGCAATGCTGTGGAATGAACAATCCCAGGCTGCACCACCTAGCTTGCTCCCTTCTTTGTTTGAGAGGCGCCAGAGAGCATATGGACTCGCTTCACTGGCATGTGTCACAAACCACAGCCCCAGTAACCAGTCTTTTCTGAACAGTGTTAGCTGCTGAGGCCAGGTGGTAATGTAAAAAACTGGGTCCTTGTGGATAGCCTACATAAATAGATTAATCCACTACTATTATGTAGAATTAAAAAAATCTAAAGGTATTGATATTTAGGCACATGCGGGACAGTGGTTACAATAATAAGCGCTACATCATGAGCTGTAATTATCTTTATTGTCTCATGTAGCTTCAGAGATGAGTCATGTTGCACCACTTTTAATCTGATTAACAGAAAACCGCTGTCTAGTTCAGTGGCCTATTTCTTAGTTCTGCTTTGATGCACGCTACACAAATTACTTTCAGACAGACAACTGGAAATCGTCAAAACTAAAAACAAAAACAAACAAAAAAAGCATTTTCCAGTACAGAGCGCCGACTAGGGATGCTGCTCCCTGCAAAAACTTTCAATATGCACATTTATAAAAACTGCACCATGTTAAAAAAAAAATTCCCTAAAAAAGGGGAGGTCACTCAAGCTCATTTTACCAAAGTTCAAAATTATTTACAGTAAGTTTTTGTGACTATCTAAAAATGAACACAAATAATCATCGACATAGCTACAACCAACCTGTTTCTTGCTGCTTCATGAGGTGAAGTTGACATAAATAAAAAATGTAAAAGTTTGGCATAGATTAGCGTCACAAATCAAAGTTAGAATTATTTCTTCTTCTTTGTACTGTATTTTTGTATTAATCTTAAGAATATCAACAATAATAATTCATGTTATCGAACAGTGTATTGCAACGCATGCTGCACGCTTTTATTGTGGAACCAAAGTAATGTGATCACTGTGTCTTTTGTTGTAGGGGGGGACCGGTCTGAGGCAGGCGAGTTTCCTTTTTGAAAACATGCGTTAGTTGATTTAATGAAGCGTGCTCTTTGAAATGCGACAGATCAATTTGTGAGAGAAACCACTAAGAGGTAACGTTTCTCTTCAGAACTGCAATGTACGAACTTCAGAATAGGATTGTCAGAGAGCATTTCAATCAGTTTGTTGCACTGTACAGTAAATTGAACTAAAAACTAAAATTGAATTAAAAACAGCTAATTAGAAATGAAACAGTATTCAAATCTTATTTTGTATTTTTAAAGCCCCAGCACTGAAATATACGATAATGTGGCTGTGTGTACTGCAATACCTCGTTTATCATTTCATACAAACAGGGATACATTAGACGCAATGCATTTAAAATCTTTACACATTTTTCTTTTCTTCAGGAATGTGACAGTGCTGTATTTTCTGTACCAGGTTATACTGTGATGGAAGAGGTAAAAAAAAAAAAAAAAGTCAACACTATTGACTGACAGTATTTGAAATACTTCTATTAATATCATTTTAAACAGTAGTGCCAGCGTTATGATGATAATGGCTTCAGTAACAGTTCTAGAGCACAGAAGTGCAATGTTGAAAATAAGTTACTAATATATCACGTTGGTCAATGCCAAATGGAAGTCAGTGTGTTTGAGTAGCTCAGTGGTTAGAGCGTGGGCTGCAGTGTGGAAGGCAGTAGCTCAGTGGTTAGAGTGCTGGGCTGCAGTGTTTGAGTAGCTCAGTGGTTAGAGTGCTGGGCTGCAGTGTGGAAGGCAGTGTGTTTGAGTAGCTCAGTGGTTAGAGTGCTGGGCTGCAGTGTGGAAGGCATTGTGTTTGAGTAGCTCAGTGGTTAGAGTGCTGGGCTGCAGTGTGGAAGGCATTGTGTTTGAGTAGCTCAGTGGTTAGAGTGCTGGGCTGCAGTGTGGAAGGCATTGTGTTTGAGTAGCTCAGTGGTTAGAGTGCTGGGCTGCAGTGTGGAAGGCAGTGTGTTTGAGTAGCTCAGTGGTTAGAGTGCTGGGCTGCAGTGTGGAAGGCAGTGTGTTTGAGTAGCTCAGTGGTTAGAGTGCTGGGCTGCAGTGTGGAAGGCAGTGTGTTTGAGTAGCTCAGTGGTTAGAGTGCTGGGCTGCAGTGTGGAAGGCAGTGTGTTTGAGTAGCTCAGTGGTTAGAGTGCTGGGCTGCAGTGTGTTTGAGTAGCTCAGTGGTTAGAGTGCTGGGCTGCAGTGTGGAAGGCAGTGTGTTTGAGTAGCTCAGTGGTTAGAGTGCTGGGCTGCAGTGTGGAAACCTTCCGCACAAAAACTCATGCAGTCACCATTCGTGTGTTTGAGTAGCTCAGTGGTTAGAGTGCTGGGCTGCAGTGTGGAAGGCAGTGTGTTTGAGTAGCTCAGTGGTTAGAGTGCTGGGCTGCAGTGTGGAAGGCAGTGTGTTTGAGTAGCTCAGTGGTTAGAGTTGGGCTGCAGTGTGGAAGTCAGTGGTTAGAGTGCTGGGCTGCAGTGTGGAAGGCAGTGGGTTTGAGTAGCTCAGTGGTTAGAGTGCTGGGCTGCAGTGTGGAAGGCAGTGGGTTTGAGTAGCTCAGTGGTTAGAGTGCTGGGCTGCAGTGTGGAAGGCAGTGTGTTTGAGTAGCTCAGTGGTTAGAGTGCTGGGCTGCAGTGTGGAGTAGGCAGTGGTTAGAGTTGGGCTGAGTAGAAGGCAGTGGTTTGAGTGCTCAGTGGCTGCAGTGTGGAAGGCAGTGTGTTTGAGTAGCTCAGTGGTTAGAGTGCTGGGCTGCAGTGTGGAAGGCAGTGTGTTTGAGTAGCTCAGTGGTTAGAGTGCTGGGCTGCAGTGTGGAAGGCATTGTGTTTGAGTAGCTCAGTGGTTAGAGTGCTGGGCTGCAGTGTGTTTGAGTAGCTCAGTGGTTAGAGTGCTGGGCTGCAGCGTGGAAGGCATTGTGTTTGAGTAGGTCAGTGGTTAGGGTGCTGGGCTGCAGTGTGGAAGGCAGTGTGTTTGAGTAGCTCAGTGGTTAGAGGGCTGCAGTGTGCTTGAATTTAGTCCCCAGTGCAGATGATGGTGTTACTGTATGTTTTCTGTACACACAGCAGACAATAATGTGAGGTGTAGAGTTAGGGGCAGGATCTTCCTCTGTTTGCACAGAGCCCTGAATGAGTTTATTAACACCCATGGTGTTGTGTTTCTTGTGACAGGTTCCTCGGGGCACCTTCCAGGATGAGCTTGACTGGTGTATCCAGCAGCTGGAGAACGGCTCGCTGACGCTCAACCCACGCCCCCACGCAGGTATAATGCATGACACAGAAAGTTATACAATGGTGATGCAGAAAGGGGTAAAAAAATAAAAATAAAAAAAAAGAACACAAACACAATGCATTTGCAGTCTGGCTCCTCAGTATTAAAAATATATATATATAATTCTGCTGCAAGTTTATGCTGGAGAATTCAGCGTGTGTGTGTGTGTGTGTTTGCACATGCACTCTGCTGGAGGTGCAGAGTCCTGTAAAGTCATTGATCTCTCCCTCCCTGCGCAGAGGAAACACAGCGCGTACTGAGCTTGCTGCAGTCCCAGAGGGCCACCTTCGTCAGGAAGAGACAGCTGATGCAGAAGATTTTCGGGGATTACCGTCAAAAAATGGCAGAGGAGCACAAGCAACAGGAGGGGGAAGGTAGGGGGAGCCTTGGAACTGCTGGTGTAGTTCAGGGGATAATTTTGGAAGGATATATTTATACAGTAAGTCAAGGTTATGTAGTAGTATACAGCTATCATTGATTACCTGATTTAAGTAAATAAAAGTAACTACTTTAAATAATAAAAGACAAGTGAGTTGTGCCACGGATGGAAACAGAAGCTGGATGTTTACGTCTTAATTTGGCCCCCCTAGCCCCGCTGGGAGAGGCTGTTTCAGGGTCTTTCTCGACGAGCAGAGAGCAGAGGGCAAAGGAGGGCTGGGGCTTCATGCCCAGCGACAACAGTTTTGCCTTCAACTTCTTTCCAGGGAGCACCGGTGAGGACGGCTCAGAGCCTGGGTCCGGAGCACCTGAGGAGTCACTAGAAACGCAACCTGCCCCTGTGAGCCCAGGGACCTCGAACTCCAACCCCCAGGAACCACAGGGAGCAGACTTTGCGTTCAATTTCCAAATCCCGTCTGAGGAGGCAGAGGGACAGGAGACAGCCCCACAGAGCAATCTCCCAGACCCCGGAAAAGGGAGTTCTGTGAAACCCCAAGTCGAAAGCCAAGGAGGGGAAACTAAGCCGTCAAAGAAGAAGAAAAAGAAGGCGGCGTCTAATAAGAAACAAGAGGCAGAGGAAACCGATGTCAACAAGAAACAAAGAATGGAATCGCAGGGTAAAGAGGCGAGCCGTGCAGAGCAGCCAGCTTTGGTAAGCATCGCCACTGTGCTAAACTCTGTTCAAGTTTACAGGCCCAGCAACTTCCTTCTTTCTGATTGAAAGTGATTTGAAATGGCACTTGAAGGTTTTTTTTTTTTTTTTTTTGAGGGGGTGGGGTGGGGTTTGTAATCATTAGACATGATTGGCTTTATTTATCCGCTGGTTCTCAGTAAATTAAAGTATACATCTTTTTAAGTGGTTTAGCTTCTTTACTTGCAGTCCGCTTACCCGCATACAGTTCTTTGTATTTTTCCATCTTCTGTTTCAATGAAGGAGCTTCTCAATTAATTGGTCTCTTTGTCTGTTTCCCGTGTTGCCCAGTCTTCTGAGCAGCAGCTGAGCCGTGAGCTGGACTGGTGCATCGAGCAGCTGGAGCTGGGTCTGAAAACACAGAAATCGACTCCGAAGCAGGGTGAGTCAGCTGTGCAGGTTGTAGAAATAGTTTGTAGGAGGAATAAGTGAAGTGGTCAGAGAAGCGTCATGGCATGGTCGTGCATGTTTTATCCCAGCCCTGAGTGGGTGGTGCTTAACGTCCTTGGTGTTGCAGTGGAGGAGGCTGTGCGCGCAGTAAGGACGCTACGCAGCAGCAAGGCCCCGCTGGCGAAGAAGCGACAGGTGATGAGGACAATGCTGGGGGACTATAGGAAGAAGATGGAGGTGGAGAGGCTCAATCAGGTGAAACTAATACAGACAGGTGAGTGGAGGGCCATGAATGCTTATACATGCTACAAGAGAGAAAGCACGATCAGGACGACTTGTGTACACAATTTATGCAAGAACGATAGTTGCAAGAATTGTATAATGTATTGGTGGTTCATTCAGCACAAGTTTGGTTCTGGAGAAAATGCCATCAAGGTTTGTTTCAGAAGTAATATCACTGCACCAGTTTATTTTTTATGCTGCATGTGTTGTGAGGTGTAAAGTTAGGGGCTGGATCTCCCTCTGCTTGCAGACAGCCTTGCATGTTTGACAACCTTAATTACTTAGTTGGATGCTTTTTTAACTTGACTTATTAATGTGTTTTCACCCTGGGTTTTTTTTTTATTCTGTTGCAGCTTCAAAGTCTGCCCGAGTGTCCGCTGTCACAAAGCTCCCCAAGAGCCAAGTCTTACACAAGAGAGGAAGCCTGAAGGCACAGGAGGGGCCCAAGGAGCCAGGCTGCTCTGAGGCTTCAGGAGAGGGGGCTCAGGGCTCCAGCACAGAGGGGTTTAAATTTACACCAGCACAGGAGGAGTTCCGATTCAACTTCTTCTGAAGCGCCTCACCGTTGTCTCTAAAGTGGGTGACACTGAGGACTAGTACTGTCCAGCAAGTCTGCATTATTGAGAGGCTGTGTTAAGAAGGAATAAAAAAACATCTTGTGCTTTAGACCACATTCTGCCTTTTTCTGGCTTTAATTCTGTTTCCCATTTTTAAACGTTTCTAATGCTACCTGTTTGTTGTGTCACACAGTAAACCTCCACAAGCACAGGTGTGTTATGTTTATTGATAAACTGGACACTCCCATGTTGCTGCTTCTCGGTGTGAAGCTCTATCTTTCAGAAGTAATATCACTGCCCCAGTTTATTTTAAAGGATATTAAAGGAGAGAGTGGAATATGCCTACAATTGAGTTGATGTAGTGCCTTTTTTCATATTAAACTAAAAGATCCCAAACAGTAACTTGAAGTGTTTTTTTTTTTACTTTTTAAAATAAAAACAATTAGTATGGTATTTTTCACATATTTGACACCAGTGCATTGTTACAAAATTTTAGTAAGTGATTTACACAAGCCAATGAATTACACCAGGATAAAAACAAATGCTTGTACGTTTCAGGATACACTGCAATCCCTCAACTAGCCTTGTAATTGGACTGGAGCAGCAGAGAGGGGATCTTTTATTTTATACTGAGTGGACCTCAGCAGTGAAATATATTTATTTGTTTAAATACATCGATTAAGATTGCCATGTTTATAAATATAAATACAACCCCCCCCCAAAAAAAAAAACACATTTTAAAAAGACAAATATTTCATTTGCAGGTTTTTTTCTCTCTTATGAGTAGGGGAGCACCACGTAGGCCCCTTTATCACAGAGGCTTTAGCTCCTGAGGAATGAGGCAGAGGGGGTCCTGAAGTACTATCTTGTGTTGGCTGGTGGGAGAGAGGGACTCAAAGAGGAAGCAGAGCAGCTTGTCAGCCTGTAAGGAGCAGAGGGATGTCACCGAGCTGGCCATTAAATGGGTTAAACTACAGGCATCAATTTTTCCAATTTCTTTTCAATGCACCTTGCAAATCAAAGCTTAAAAGGTCACAGTCCTGTTTAGTTGATGGGGGAATTTGCCACTTGAGTTTCACAAACAGAGCTCCCTAAAAGCCTGCTCATACAAACAGTTTTTGCAGACAGCCATGTGCTGCTATTGTAATCAGGCCTTTAGCAGTGTCTGTTCTTGGTCAATGTTAACTTGCCTGTGTTTCATTATTGGGATAAAGAATCCCCTTTCTGAGTTTCTCCAGCTCTGGCCTCTTCCAGCAGATACTGAAATAAAAAGGAACACAGTCAAGTGCATCCATTTGTCGTCTTTTGTTCCTGAACAATATTGTTTGCAATAATCCTTAGATGGTAATATCCATTTGAGAGGTAGTTTAGTCTCCATGCCATATTCAAGTTCTTGCCTCTAAGCCACACACTAGAGTTTTTGTTTCATAACCCCTCCCAACAACCTTTCTTCTAGGCAGTGTAGCCTAACTCCTTTCCCTTACCTGTTGAGTATGGAGTCAAAGCAAGTGACCATGTTGTCCCCCTGCAGAGCCAGGATCAGACAGGGGCCATCAGAAAGCATGGTAGTCTGGGGAGATCGCAGAAGCAGAGAGAGTACAAGTCAAGGTCAAGGGTCTGTTGAGCTTTACAGTGCTGTAATAAGTGGATTTACAAATTGCAGATTGTAGCTACTCACCACTGTGCAGCTGTCCTGGGTGGACCACATGGTTTCTGCAACATGCTGACTCTGCAACCTGTCCAGACAACTGAGCCTCCCAGCCACCAGGTGGCAGGCATTCCAGAGCAGCTGCTGCAGAAGGTCAATGTAGAGCCTGCCGGTGCACAATAGCTTGGAGGGAACAAGCAGGCAGGTTGTCTGGCAGAGTGTGCTTCGAACTGAAGGAGATGCAGATTTACAGACCAGCAAACCCATGACTGAGAAACCAATGTACATAAACAGCTAACCCCCCTACATAGAGATCAATGAAAATCAGGGGAATGTTGAAAGCAGTCCAGACCTTTACATAGAATCTGTCTGGCTGAGTACTGTAGCAGGGAGCTCTCGCTTACCTCCATTGAGTTCAATGGTTGTGCAGTGTGCACTGATGAGACGTTCATGAGGCATGCTTACAATTCTACAGCTCTGCATGCGCTGGGGGCAGACAATGGGATCCGAGGTGGCACAGAGTATCTGTTGTAAGGGAAGAATGGGAGATAATCCTAGGATTGGAATCTATACTTGGTACAGGTTTTGTTTTTCACCTTTGAAACAGTGATCACACTTAATTTTGCCCACATGTTAAAATGTCCATTGTTTAGTACTTAATTGCACAAGAGAGACAATGCAGGTGGAACATACATACCTGTTCCTGCTCCATCAGCATGGTCCCCCTGCAGCACAGACCCTCAGGGAAAAACAGCTTTGCATCTCGCACTGCCTTACGATAGGATAGAGATCCTGGAAGGAAAGAAGAATGTCACCCACGCTGTACCGAGACAAACACGGGGGCTTCTGAAACTGGCTCTGCAGAGTACCCACCATAGATTCCATTGTGTATTAGGTCAGTGCCATACTGGGCCCTCCAGAGGAACTGATCCTGGGACTGAGCCAGGTGAGGATCATCCGGCCCCAGCAGGTCCAGCAGTTTCTTGACTGCATTCTCCCGCTGCAGACACAGTACCAGGGAAGGGGTTGAGAGAAGATATTCCATATGGAAGTCTGCAAGCCCAGGGTCCTGCCAAGAGGGACACAGCAACCAGAACATCAACCAGCAGCCTCTTTATTTTTTCTTACATGGTCTTACTTCAACTTTGACTTTTATGTAGTGAATGTATACTTTAAAAAACAATACTAATAAGTTTTAGAAATTAGAATGATACATCTGATAAAACAGTCTCAGTACAGTACATTGGACCTTTGTTTGGTTTGTAAAAGCATTTCCCCACATTTTCAAAAAAATTTGATCACAAACTTACCTGCATAACTGCAGTGGACAGAAGTGATGCAGCACTGTGCTGGTCCAGCAGCAGCACCTTGAGCCCCACCACGCTGAAGCCAGACAACTGCACCTTGCCAAGTATCTTTGCAAGAGAGCGCGTCCAGACGCCAGGCTTGACGACTGCCACAGTAAAAAGAAGCTCAGGGCCTAGGGAACAAGCAGGATTACATTTTTTATTTTAATCAGATGCTTTTCAATCCTGCACTGTATCATTGTCATGTATAGGCATAGAAATACAGCCCAGTTAAAAAAAAAAACAAAAAAAAAAAATGCTGCCATGGTTAATGAAAAGAAATACTAACTCTCCACCATGTAGCTGAAGATAGATTCCGTCTTGCTGATGCATTGATTCTTTGCTGAAATGACCAAGAGAAACAGACACGCTTAATTTAGTGACTACCATTCCGTGCCACCAGTAAGAACTGGAATAGAAAGACAGGCTTGGGTACTGACCTTGGGAGCTGCAGTGTCTGTTGGGAGGAGGAAGGAAGTTCAGTAAGGGACGGGCACTGGGATCTGAAGGAAAGAGAACACAATTACGAGGAGATGTTTTCACATAAACACATCAACATATAACAAACCACACTGTTGATTGACTTGGATTTACATGTTACTGTAACCCCACCCCCACCCAACCCCCGCCCCCAACCATACCTGGGATCAGCTCCCTGTCTGTGAAGAACAGGGCTGCCTGACGGAAGGCCAGCTCGGGGGTGGGTGACACCACCCTGTCCAGGTTGCTGCTTGAGTCCTGCAGGAGCCGGTGGAGCACAGCGAAGCCGTTGACTCTCCGGACCGCGCACACCAGAGCGGGGCCGGATGCCAGGCGTGCCACGCTGTCCTGCCACAGCTTGTCGCCCACCTCGAAGGGGGTCACCTCCCGGGCATGCGCACGCGAGAGGCGAGGGAGCCACTTGAGGCCTAGGAGCTCAAACCCTCCGTCAGTGTGAGCTAGAAAAGGGAGCATGTACTCTGCATCAGAATGTGATGAAAGTTTATCCATCGTTTTTATACAGGTCCTTTCAAAAAAGTAGTCTTAATGCAGTCTTTACCCTTGCCGATACAAATACTCGGTAAGAAAGGCTCTCAGATTTGCTATACATTGAAGATGGAAGAAAAAAACAGTAGCTTGTCTTGATCACAGATATTTAATATTAGTCAAACATACCTGATGTCTTTCCTGGCTGAGTTGACTCCCCCCTCAGAATCCTCCGCAGAAACCCACTGCCTTGCCTGTCAATGTCCCCCCCAGTCAGTGTAAGAATAGCCACCTGCTCCAGCTCTGGGTTTGAGGGAAAGTTGCGAGGCGAAAGCATGTCCAGGGAGACGCTCCCACAGTTGGGCACTAACCAGAGAGAGCCACCTACAAACACAAACAGCCGTCACTGTCAGGGAGCCACTGACACCCACTGCACACTCTGGGCTTTGTTATAGAGAGGCACAATACAGCTACAGGTTGAGGGAGAGTTGGGAGCTCTGTTTCAGTGAGGCATAAAGAGGGTACAGACTGAGTAAGAGTTAAAGACTTTATCACAGAGAGGTAGTTAGGAGTGTTGACATACCCAGGCTGTGTAAGAGGCTCTCAGTAAAGGGAGCTGTGTGGAAGCAGCAGTCAGTCTCTATTTCAGCATCAGGAGGCAGTCTGCTGCATACATATCTCAGGAGACCCTGTTCTGCAAACTCGTTCATTAGTCCTGCAGGACGAAATACAGAAATGTGGTTATAGCACCATTAACACCATAACAGTATTTTGGTTACTTATTTAAATATCCCAGTAGTTGTCTATGTTGAGTGACTGGTTTTAGGATGTTGTCTGTAAGACGCTATACCTGTGAGCAGACTGGGGCTGTGGTGCCAGGCATTCTCTCTCCTCAGCAGCACGATCAGGCAGTGTGAGGGCAACTCAACTGGGGGATCCCCTTCGAAGTGTCCGGTGAAAGGCGGCACCGAACAAAACACTGAAACCTGTTAAACACAAACAAGGAAAATTGTGGAAGAGAAACAACTTTTATCAATTTGCTTTCCAGCACGTCAGTAACTAAAGGAGCATATACCTGCTGGCTGGGCACCCCGAGCCCTTGCGCTCGTTTGGGAGAGAGCCGCAGCCGACGAAGACCCCGCAGGCTGAAACCATGCTTCGTGCACCCTGACAACACATCTCCATAGCAACAAGGTGGGACTACTGGAGACACCACCAGGAACACGTCCGCTGGGGGAGATAAGATTGCTTTAGCAGGAGCAGGAAGTTAGCACTGAGGCTAGGGTACACTGCACAAAACCAACACACAGGAATTCACTACAATACCTCTTATGTGTAAAAAAAAAAGACAGCAGTGTTACCTGTGACTGTAGCAGTGAGAGTTGCAAGGGGTCTGCCCGAGACCAGGACATTGAGACCCGTTTCCCCAAACCTACCCTCCTGTGTTTTGGAAGAAGGAGCACTGACAGACAGATAAAAACAGAAATCAAACATTTAGGCTAAATGTCTTAATAATAATAATAATAATAATAATAATAATAATAATAATAATAATAATAATAATAATAATAATAATAATAAATTTATATAGTGCCTTTCATAGTGGACCACCATCACAAAGCGCTTTACAAAGGTAGGTTGTGAACTGTGTATTATATGCAGAGTCACTTACAATAGGACATTGATTTAACATCTCATCCGCAGGATGGAGTTTGTGACAGTGGTGGAGTGGATACAGACCTAGGTGCCTTGCTGTTCTGCACCCCGACGTACACGTTTCCATCCTCGGGGACCCGTCCCCCAAACCAAACGCAGAGCTCCCATTGGACACGGCTGTCTAAGCGGGGGGAGTAGAGGAGGGGGCGGTCCCGGCCAGCACCGTACATGGCATTGATGGAGTTGGGGTCCGTCAAAGTGGCTAGATGGGAGTCTGAGGGTCCTGCGATATCTCGCCACACAGAGCCGGCCCTAGGGCCTCTGAGAGCCAGAGCCAGCACAGGCTGGGGGCCACAATGCTGCTCATACCCTGGAGGCAGGACTCCTAAAGTGGAAACAAAGTGAGTCTGGCTCTAGAGCACAGAAGTGAAGTAAATGCATATATGTTTTTTGCACAATGCCACCTGGTCCATTACCTGCACTGGCTGAGAGCAGGCTGTGTGGTGGGTAGAGGAGACGAAGCCCACAGATATCCAGGCTGGAGCTCTGGATCAGCTGCAGGGTATGGTGAGTCACTAAGGGCTCCCCAAATAGAGTCTTGTACCACAGAGCCATGGTGACCTGCGAGCAACACACAGACCACAATATACAAGTATAATTATACAGTTTTACTTCAACTATCTAGTTAACACTGAGTACTTCACTCTTTGTATCATTTCAATTTCATACCTCAGTTTCAGAGTGCTGGCTGTCTCCGTTCTCTTCTACACTCACACAGTCATGCTCCTCAGTCTCCACAGTCTGCCAGTAGAATCCAACAGGGGAGCCAAAAGCCTTCTCTACGGCCTGAAACACACAGTGAGACCCACCCCCCCCCCCCAAAAAAAAAAAATCATGTTTTCATTCTTGCAATGCGTCCTTGTTACTTTCAATACAGAATCTAAAAGTGAAATGTCTTAACATTTTATGCCCTAAACCCAATGCAACTCAAGTATTTGGAGTGGTGAGAATGAACCACTGTATAGCAAGCCTCATTTCATACGGGATTCTGTGTCCCGGCATCATAAGCTATGTGAGTAGCTGGCGGCCGTACCTTTCTGTCAGGGTTCACTGAGACGAAGCTGTCGAGGCGGGCAGAGGGTAGGCGGATATGTAGGGGGTGGGCCTGTTTGTCGAGACGCCAGTTGAGCTCCTCTGCCCAGGGGGTCACACTGCGCAGGGGGGTCTGAGACAGATACTTGGAGACCCGCTGGTAGAACACCATGTTTCCCCTCTCCTCCTCCCTCCGCTGGACATGAAGACAGAGCTGCAATTATTTCTCTAGAATTACCCAACAGAGACATCCTCTTTTTCCTTAGATTTAGGGTAGGGGAGAGATGCGTCCACCTAAAGTTTAAACTGTTTTTCCTAAAGTATAGTCACTGACACAAGTGGTACTGAGGCGCAAAGGGGTTCCTTCCGTTCTAAATTACTCTGTTCAGGGCACACCCGCCTTTCCCATTGCTGCTGCAGATCACTTACCAAAAAAGGGATGGAATACCAGGACTTCACTGCCTCACCTATCCAAAATCTACATTAATGGGGTTATTATTAACAGACTCTTGATTGATGCTCTACTCACTCTGGGTTTCCGGGTCGGAAGCTCAACCTGCCCTCTGCTCTCTCCATGTGAAGCTGCACACACATAGAGCACCAGGCCCTCCTCCCTCCACAGCTGCTGGATCCCTGCCACCCAGAAGAGGGGCTGTCTTTCTGCACTTACAGACTCCTCCTGGCTCTGTGGCACAGGCCCCACCTGAAACACACAGCACAGAGCACTGAGGAGAGGCTAATGGCACAGACCATCTCCAATCAAAAACAGCAAGAATTAACATACAGTGAATTCTTGATCCAGGTATTAAACTTTGGAATTGACAAAAACAACAAGAATTTGCATAAGGTGAATTTTAGATCTGAGTACTAAACATGGAATTAACATTATTTTTACATGAAAAGCAGCACATACCAGAGACAAAAACCAGGTGACCAGTGTGTTGTAAACATTAGAACCTGTTCGTGCATTGTCCAGGGTGTGTCCTGTGTGCTGTCCCCATGCTAATGTCTGCCCAGGGCTCGAGAGACACACGGTTAGGAGAAGAGTCTCTCTGTTCTCACTCTCCGGGGAAAGAATGCTAACAGAGGGGAAGTAGGAGGCCTCCTGCAACCGAAACATTAAAGGAAATTAACCTTGACGCTGCAGTAACAAAACATACTAGAACATATATGGTCCAGTTTAGATTTCGCACTCATTATCAATTGTTTTGACTGATTCATCCATAGAACATGGATAGCTCTTAAAGGAATCCTCCTGTTCAATATCTATTTTAAAAACATTATCCAATTGCAGTGAAATGTAATAATGCTCATTTCCCAGAGAGTTAGTACTGTAGGTGCAAAGTAACACTGTGGTAACTCACTGTGCTGTACAGTACGGCAGTGCTATGTGCAGCAGGCTGTCTGCCGGTTACTGATTTCCTCGGTTTCAGGTTGTCCATGTGTCGTTGGAGGCGTTGTCGACGTGCTTGCTCCTTCTGCTTCTCTCTCCGCTCCAGGCCAAGAGAATCTGCAGCACTGCTGAGTCACAATCAGACAATCACACAGATACAGCTGGGTCACAGCTGGAGAAGGAACTGCTTCAGTTCAATAAGCGTAAACTACAGAACAAGCACACATACTGTCACGCAGAACTACACACAGCTGGGTATTCAATGTGCAAGCAGTAAGGATTACAATTAAGAAGAATGAAGTGAAGACTTCACCAAACATAAGAGTGAAGATCTCAGTACCTGTTGCTGTTCACAGTGGGGGTTTCCTCAGTGCTTTCTAGTTCCTCAGAGGGAGCCTCTTCTCCGAGTGGCTCCCCCTGCCCAGTGTCTTTTAAATAGGGTCCGTTCTGGGGGGCTCCATTAACAAGCAGGAGATCGACCTGTCCAAGCTGTCTCTCAGTATCACCTGGGCGCTCAGACTGTCCCTCACTGGGCTTTGTTGCTTCGGCCCTGCTGCTTGTTCTCTTCCTCCTATTTTCTGGAGCCCGTCCTGCCCTAGAGCTCCTCTGCTCATTAGCTCCCTCCTTTTGCCTGTCACTGGTGGCTGGGGCATCCTTTTCTTTCTTGCTCGCTTCCCGTAACTTCTGGAGCAGAAGGCTTTTTCCTGTAAATTCACTTTAACGACATAAAGAATACTCTCAACGATAAGTGCAGTAAGCTTGTAGCTTTTTACACAATATAAAATTTACACTTAGGAGCCTTTAAATTAATCAGTTACTGACTTTACTCAAATCAATTTAGTACATGCAACAGCAAGAGTATAAAAGAATTAAAGAACGTGAATGGAATTCCATCCGGGACACAATGAATGATGCAGGATATCTTACCGAGGTCTGAAAGCTTGTTCACAGTTTAGCTCATGGTCTGTGGTCTCCTCCTCTTCCTCAGATAAAGAATCGCTGCACCTCAAAGAACAATCAGAGACAGACTGAGCACTGATCTCCGTCACGTGGAGGGGCAAGTGACCCCTGAGTTTAAGTGACCAGTACATAGTGTGACATAAATCAGGTAAGAAATGGTAAACAATCAAGCAGGGTTTTTATTCTGTTAGGCTCAGTTACCTTTGCTCTTGGGCGTCGGTGGTCTCTTCCAGGGGCACTGGAACAGTGAATATCCCGGATGGCTCAGTGTTCCTCAGGTCGATATACACCGTAGGAGGCCCCTCTGTCCTCTCCTCGTCCATGACTAGGTGGGGATCAGCATGGGGAAACACTGTAGAAGATCCAGTTCTGCCACACAGAGAACAAACAAGAGAGCTTTTTGGCATAGTCTACTAACTGACTGATTGATGTACTACTAGCCTTTTACTGTATAGTTTTGCACTTCACAAAATCACCATCCCATTCAGCATCTTTTCAGGCAGTCTCAAAAAGAGAGGATCAGGTGTGCACATACATTTTCCTTTGTGATCGCTCCAGGGCAGGCTTGCCACATGATGTACTCCACTGTATATATAAGTAAATAAATACATAAATATAGTCTGAATGCAAAACTGCCAGAGTGAAACGGACTGAGGAAACACGGGGCTATTCCTTGAGGTAAGAGAACATGTAATACCTCAGAGGTGGGGGGTGCTGAGGAGGCGACGAGGCATGTGGGTCAGGAGATGCTTGAGCAGCAGCAGTGATCTGGCTTAGCTCCACTCTTCCCCCGGACTGCCTCACACACAGAGCAGCCAGCCTCTCCAGTAGGCTCCCCTGGGTCTGCCCTCCAGCACTGCCTGAGGACAAACAGATAAACAAGACCTTCTGCCCAGAGAGTCTCTCACAGGTTATTTTAAGGACATCTTCCACACTGATAGTTAAACCATTGCCACATCACTATGATAAGCTCAACCTGTATCAGGAAAGTTGGTCCAGTAACTTCTGCAATTCTTTACTCTGAATCAGCAATGAGTGAGACATTTTTGTGGTAAGATTCTTGTTTATCCAGTACCTGTCTCAACCTGCATGACTGGTTTCTCCTCAGTGCAACTGTCAGAGTTCCCATTCTGTTCCAGGTTCTGCAAGACTTCATCCAGGTCCCACTGATCTAGTAACTGAACCAACACATGAAGATAACTTACATTGGCAAAATGCCTTTAAATAGGACTGCACACTTACAGCTACCAATCCTCACCTCCAAAGATAAAACAGGCAGCCCATTCCCTCCTGCTGCCTCAGTGTGCCTACAAACTTCTCCTGATTCTGCCCGGAAGCCCAGACATTCCTCCGGGTCAGCAGGTCCAGTTCCAGAAGCTCCCTCTATCTGCTGTGAGGGACTGTATCTACTGGCCAGTACAGGGCTCTCTCCCCTGTCCCCCCTTAGAGAAAGGCTTGTCTCCTGTCCTGGCAGGTCTAAAAAGGAGGATCTTCGGATGTCGTCTGGATTCAGGTCAGCGTCTCCCACTGCACCACGACTGGGCCACGTGAGGCTAGGGGAGGCTGGATTAGTGCTGTTCCCAGCCTGGTCCATGCTTGTGTGGGGATCCAGAGTTTGCACTGCAGCCTCTGCGGAGGAACCAGGAGGGCTGGATGTTAGGTCTGCATCCAGCTGGTCTGATAAAACAGAGGCTTGCAAGTGCAGGCCATCTGAGGTCCCGAGTACTGGATCATCCTGAATGGCCTGATGTGCTGTCCCCTGTGCAGGCCAGGCCTCCCTTGTTGTCCTCACAGACTCCAGCAACTCCTGTTGGACAAGGAAAGGTATTGAGGCACACATGACAATTATACTTTGCTTTAATAATGTGTAATCATTGACAAAATGTACTTTGTATTGTTTCAAAGTCAACCCATGTGACCAATAGTTACAATTTATGGAAATACAGCCTTTAGAAAAGTTGCGCATTCTATGTTGACTGAGCTGAGCCTGCAGTTTCATGCACGTGTCAAAGCGGGCTACAATTACACAGACTATTACCTCCAACTCAGGATCACCCAGTGAAATATCATCGGCATCACTCAGCTGTCCAGGGGTCAGAGAGGCTGGACTGCGGTGAAATATTAATACCTCGTCTTCCTCACAATCCGACTGAGAGGGGAAACATTACAGTGAGCAGCAACAGCTTATTTCACCAAAGCATTTGCAGTGACACAGTTATACCAGCACAATACAAAGAAGAAGAAAAAAAACATGTTGACAAAACTGTTATGACATAAGCATTTTTACAAATGTTACAGTGTCTTCATTTCCAATGGATTTCGTCTACCAAACATACATACTGTGGAGGTGTCGGAATCGAGGGATGGGATCTGAGCCTTCACACTGGAGAATATGGAATCCCAGTCTGGGCCAGTGTTGCGCTGGACAGGATATGGGAAATCCATCCCTGAAGCCATTTCCAGTCCTCACTGCTACAGAAAAGGATCAAAATCAGAAACTGGCAGGCAGAAAAACATTTTCGATAGTTTTTTTTTTTTTTTTTTTAGTATTTGACGCAGACACACACGTACCATTGTTAAACACATGCACATACACAAATACTATATCTGAATATATACTGTATAACAATGTGTACGTTTGTGACAATGGCAATGATTTGATTAACACTTCTGTCTCTTTATGCAAACAAATAGGTCTCTACAGTTAGACTAATGAACACACTGCTGTTAACTGAAGAAAAGCAGAGCTACACCTACCAGACTCAAACTAATAAAGTTTAAACACTGCAAAAATATATTTACTGGAAATGACACCCAAACACAGTGCAGCTGTCAGGCACGCATTCGCTTTACCTGCAAGGCTATGCAACGTCCTGTACTCAGTGTCGGCTCCTGCTTTACTTATATAACACACAGTTTTAAAGTACGAACAAAGGGGTAAACGAGATTGTTTTTTCTGTCGGTGTTGCAAGTTTTAGCAATTGAAAAAGTGCGCCGCTTACCTGTTACTATGGAAACGCGATGCACATTCTGATCACACCGTTGAAGGCTGTGAACACGCACGAGACGTATTCACAACCCGCTTTTTTATATATAGCTGGCTGAAACACACTTTTAAAATGTTCGTTTTGTTATGCTTGGTTAGTTTATTTTCTTACCTCTCGGGTTCCTGTTTAAATAGCCCCTCTTTTGCCAGCCGCCGACCAGCATTCGAGAAACAGGGCACTAAACGTGAAAAAAAAAAAAAATTCAAGCTAGCTAACGTTCTAAAGGAATTAAAGCAGCGTATTAAATTAAAGTTAATATTAAAATCACACACACACACACCCCTGAGAACGTGTATGAAACACGTACTACAGTATTAAAATAATTAAAACGTAACGAGACTCTTTTTTTAATACCAGCCAGGACACCGATGTCACTGGTTACAACCTCGTGACGTTTTGCAATAATTCACTTTTGATTGGATGCTGTCCTCGTGAACACCATTTTCGTTCCCAGCTGTGCGGGAAGGCGTAGGGCGTCATGGGAAATGTAGTCCCTTTTTTTTTTTGTAATCCTGTTTTGGAAAAACATTAGTCTGCGTGCTAGAACAAGGACTACAGCTCCCAGACTTTTTTTTTTCTTGTCAGTTTCCTGGAGTGCAGATGCAAACACACAAGACATTTTGCACCCTGCCTGTGTGTGTGTGTTTTTTTTTTTTGTGGTTGTGTGTATTGACGAGTGGGAGTTTATGCCGTCTGTCCCAGAACGGGAATTTTAACAGGTACGTTTATTAATGGAATGTATTTATAATCTTTTTCTCAAATGCTAAAGTTGCAAAACTGGCACGCCTTGGCTGCTTTGTGATACAATGAAAAAGTTACCGACTGTAGGTGGTGCAAGTCTTGATCAGTACACAGATTAAATATTACAGAACCTTCCCACGGACTCAGGTTGAACCGGAGTCTGAGTTTCAGAGGTTGTACGATCGGTCGTCTTTCAAAGCCTTACTCTCTTAATCATGTTGATCTTGTACCTACTGGAGGGGTCGACGTAGGATAACGATGGCCAAAAAGACTAAAGACCATGCCTGTGTCTTTTTAACAAAACGTTTGTCCACTTAGTTTCATGTCACACAAACCTTTAGCCGTTGTTGTGACAAATATGGCAAAATTAGGTAGTGTTTACGTTTTACAGCTCGCCTGTAAAGGGTAGATGGACACAACTAAGAACGTGCACCTGACCAATCAGTAAAACGTGAACATCTATTCAGTATCGACCTGGCAGTGCAGGCTGATATTATTGCGTAAAATAAACTATTCCTGCACAAAAAAAAAAAGGATTTTGGGTACACAATAAAACACAATTTACTCTTAAACTAAAGGGACGGAAATAAGACTCACATTGCATAGCAGTCTGATCCATTTGTGGTTTTACTAGGAGTTTAGTAAGACACACCTGAGCTTGTTATCTGTGCACTGTGGCTAATCAAGCAGATAGTAAAACCTGGAATGGGTGCAACTGCCAAGCAGAAGGCGTCGTCTTATTGCCATCCCTGAGAGGCATATTGAGGAGCTTATCCATTGAAAATATATATCTCAAGACACGGCCCTTGTCTTGTTAAAGCAGGCCAGGTTATTGTGACGGTTCCCCAGCCGCTGGTTGCTGCGTGCAGGATGTCGGAGCTGAGCGATGAGGCCAGTGAGTCAGAGCAGCTGGGGGCCAGCCTGTCGGTGTGGCTGGGGGCTGGGCAGCTCGTGCGGCCCGAGGAGCTGGACGTGCCGCTGGACCTTCACACCGCCGCCTCCATCGGCCAGCTCGACGTGGTGGTGGAGTGCATCCGCAGGTGAGCGCAACCGGCCTCCTTCACGAGCGTTAAATGAAAGGGTTGCAGTCAGTGTTTTATTAAGTCCCAATACTGGTGTGTCTTCCGGCTGGTTTCACACGCCCTGGTTAGCACCAATATTGGACCGCCTTACCTCTGTGAAACCAGCCTAATTGGGTTCGATCCCAGTTTTACCTAGCCTTCTGGTACTGCTCTGGGAATTAAAAGCCTGTGTTGTCGGCTGTATTAAATTTAAAATGGGTAGGTATTGCCTAAGCATTTTGGATTAGCTGAGTTGCCTGCTGTGCTGTTCTCCTCAGGAAAGAGGTGGATTTGAACAGGAAGAATGTGGGCGGCTGGACGGCGCTGATGTACGCAGCCTACATCGGGCACGACCGCATCGCCAACGTGCTGCTGGACGCCGGGGTGGGCGTCAACGTCACCACGGCTCGCAGGCAGACGCCACTCATGTTGGCAGCCAGCTGCGGCAACGAGGGGATCGCACACTGCCTCCTGGAGGTGAGCTCCCAAACACCAAGACAAAGAAAAGGGATTTAAAGGGGTTGCAAACCGTTCCCAGATGCTCAGCCTCAGCGGGAATCCAAGTTTTCACATTGTTCTGAGATAGAATAACTTGGGTAGTTCTGGTACTAGCAATATATGAACAGTCTTGTCTGCTTGAGTCAACTAGCTCTTTTAATCCTGTTGGAGAGACCGAAGAGGGATCAAAGTTGCCAAAAGAAAACGGGATTGAGGGTTAGATCTTCTAAACCTCTGACACAATTTATATTCACAGCGAGTTGTGGTGACTGTTTCTTTCACAGACCCCCAGTTACCTTTATTCTTGAACTGCCTCACCTAATGTCACACTAGTCCAATATCCAAGGTCTGCAGTACTTTGTGTAGATCTTGGAAACCTGACAATGCTTTTAGTTTAATTCCAAAGGTTTATAAGGAAGGTGCCAGTCTGTGTTTTATGTAAAAAGCTCCCGTCTTGTCTCCTGAAAGCGAGGCGCAGAGCTGGAGATGAGGGACTGCCGTGGGTGGACCGCTCTGTTCCACTGCACCAGCACCGGGCACCAGCAGATGGTCAAATTCCTTCTGGACAACAACGCGGATGCCAGCGTCAAGTGAGTCTCCTCCGAAAGCCCCTCGGGTTGTTGAATAAGCATTAGCATTAGCAGCGCCATTGGTGGTGCGTTTTACTGTTGTTTAAGTTTTTGGTTTCCCTCCTGTAGGTTCTATCAGAATCGGGATGTAGTCTCCATTGATTTGGGTGCCTAACTGTCCCAGATGTATTTGAGGTGCTTCATCACTGTGTAACCTCTCTCCTCTCCCCTCCTCTCCTCTTGCAGGGACCCCAAGTCTGGCTTTACTCTTCTGATGGAGGCTGCTGCCTCGGGCCACGAAATTATCGTCCAGAACCTTCTGCAACGCGTGAGTGTCGGGAGCGATCTTTTTTTTTTATTTACAGTCACGTTGCAAACTGTTGTTCAGTCACCCATGTATCTGGGGATGCTGCTGTGGTGGTGGGAGGGGTATAGGGTGCACACTGAGACCCACTAACAGTGCCATTCGCCGTGCTGCAGGGAGTGAAGGTGAACGAGCGCAACGCAAAGGGAGAAACCGCCCGGGCCCTCGCCATGTTGTACGGACACACCAAGATTGCCAGCCTCATTGACATGCACTCTGTGCAGATGCACCCCAAAGCAGGTACTGTGCTGTACAGGAATGGGACCACTAGGGGGGGCTAACATAGCTGAGGAGAGGAGAGGGGAGGGGAGGGTATCTAGAATATTGCTGTTGGTAATTAGAGACCAAGGAATATTATATTCAGATGATCAAGTCCATATGCATCTGGTTTGAATGACTGCTTTAGTTTTATGATTTGGTTGTTTATGTCTTTAATAACTACTGCTACCTGTGTCCCCATGCATATTATATTTAAAAAATATATATATTATAAT
>NC_054560.1:9630530-9655530 GCF_017654505.1 Polyodon spathula
AGACTTCACATTTGCAAAAATGTTTCTTTCAAAGAGGGTAACAAAGTACCAATTTATGTCAATGGGAAGCAAAACCTTACCTATGTTACACTGATAAGTTATCAATACCATTCATAAGAGACATCAGTATTTGACATACATGATGCTGATGATGAGCCCCCTCCAAATTCACAGAACTGATCAAAAGGCATCAGCAGATTGAGGGCTTGCCAGCAGTTCCACAGAGGACTTGGCAACAGTACAGCTGAGCTCACACTGTCACGGAATGCCCCATCAGGAGGTGTGTGTGGTGCTGCAGGTACCCACCGTGATGTTGACAGTCTCGTACAGGCCCTGTGCCCGGGCCGTGCCCCCCAGGATCGCCTGCGCTATGGAGATGAAGAGGTCCGAGTGAATGTCCGCCCCTTCTCTCCTGAACACTGGGCTCTTCTGAACCTGCAGGATGCAGAGAGAGCACGGCACAGTGTTACTCACGGCAGACTCGCTGGTTCTGTGCGTGCACAATCCAGGCAGTTTGAACCATTCCAGGTCCTGCAACTTCCACAGTTTGTAGAACCTGGAAAATGTCTCAAATTCTTGAAAATGTTATAAAACGGCTAGTTTTGAAATGGGAAATGGAAAAGCCTAGCGCAAGCTCTACGATTCAGATGCAAATGACTTGGGTGGATCTTTTAAGGCGTGCATTCCATTGAAAGGTATCATGCTTTAGCTCTATCAAATGAGAACTGCTCAAGCCAGATCAGATGCTGTGACCTTCCAGCTGCTACTCACCCGAAATGATATAAAGATCTCCTTCTTCCCCACAGGCATCCTGACCGTCTGCCCATCCTCCACCCCTGAAACACACAAGCCTCTGTGTTACAGACCTGCCATTGCCAGAGCTGATCCCCACACCCAGAGCACTAGAAAATACCCCAGTGTTAGCTACTCCAGCTCAGGCAGTGCAGAGCACTCACCTGCAGGGACTGGCACCACCACGGTCCGCCTCTGTTTGGTCTGGCCCGACCCACGGCACGATATGCAGGGTGTGACCATGACCGAGCCACGCCCCCCGCAGCGTCGACAGGTGGAGCGCATCACGAAGGGGCCGGTGTTTATCGTCTCCTGCGCGGGACAAAGGGGGTAGAGAGGGTTAAATCCATACACAGTTGATACAATAGCCTCAACGTGTTCTGTTAGAAGCAGCCCACTCATTTTATATACTCTCTGTCATCCTATTAAGACCTATCTGAGGGACTTAGTAACACAAAGTAATAAATTCAGGAATTGTAATTCAGAGCGTTTTGAGGTTGTGGATGAGTGCAATGGTTTAGTCTGCTCTGGCTTGCTGGTGCCCGGTGGACTCACCATGCCTGTGCCGCTGCAGTAGTGGCAGTGCTGCACCTTGGTACCCGGCTCATGCCCCTTGCCGTCACAGCGCTGGCAGGAATCTTCAATGTTCACCGCAATCTCTTTATTCACCCCCTTGGCCGCCTGGGTGAAAGTCAGCTCCATGACGTACTGGGGAAAAGAAACCACATTATTGAGCAGCATTGAGACAAGGCACAGCCTCACACATCCAGAGACACACTGGCATACTGTAAACCTCCTTCATAAACACGGTCTTGAGATTAATGCAGGACAAAACAGTGCAACCTCTGTATTGCAATGTATGCCCCCACACAACAAGTGAGCATATAACATTATGGAAACGTGCATGATACGAGACTACCCTTTAAATGAACAATGACATAGTCCCAGGGCCTCACCTCCTGCGGCTGGTCGAACATGGAGTTCATATTCCCGAATTGTGAGCCCGAGAACTCCCCGAAGATCTTGCGGAAAAGCTCCTCTGGGTCGACACTGGCCCCCCCGCGCCAGTACTGCTGGCTGCCGGCACCGGCCTGGCCCGGGTCAAACCCAGCTGACCCGTAGGTGTCATACTGCTTCCTCTTCACCTCGTCACTCAGCACCTGCAGGAGGGCGGAGGCAGTGTGAGAACCTCTCCATTCATCTCCTTGAGAGTCAGCTAATCTGCTTTACGGGTGCTTTTATTATAGAAGTCAGTGGGCCATAACACACAAAGTCATGCAGAGAAAACATTGACTGGTATTTCATAAAAGCAGTTTAATGTACTGGAAAGTGTTATGGAAAGACTATCTTTTAAACATGTTTAATATTTTGTACTGCTTTGATATTTTGTTAAAAACACACTATTGAATACAGTACTATACCAAACACACTATATTGGATTAATATAGTACTATATGCAGCACACTAGCACAGTTACCTCGTATGCTTCAGCCAGCTGGGCAAACTTCTCTTTGGCCTTAGGGTCATCCTTGTTTGTGTCTGGATGGTACTTCTTAGCAAGCTACAGAGAAGAGAAGCACAAAGACAGCGTCAGCGATCAAAGGGACTTCCACTCATCCAGGAGGCTGCGTGTGGGACTGTAACCAGGGACTTGGGAAAGCAGAGTGCCCCAATGCTGAGGGGCTGGAGGCAGTGTGGGCTAATGCTTGGAGCCCATGACTAGAATACAGCCTGGAGCTCGTAACAGAGAAAGCCAGCCTGTTGCTCAGAGTGTTATCCTCCTACCTGGTAATACGCCTTCTTGATCTCTTTCTGAGTGGAGGAGCGCGGCACCCCCAGCACTTGGTAGAAGTCCTGCTTGTTGGGATGAGAGGCACTGGTGTGGAAGGAAGCAGCACAGATTGCACTGGGGGTGCCCAGTCCTGTAAGAGCAGAGAAAGAGAGAGAGAGAGAGAGAGAGATCTCAATCAGTCAGGTCTCACCTTGTCAGCTTAATAACAGCACTGAAAACCAAAATAAATAAAAATATATATAAAAAAATTATATATAAAGTCATGTGTGTAACAGTTCGGCTTCTAGAATGTCAAAGTGGCAAGCTGGTTTAAAGGGGCACTGGGAAGCTAAGTCTTGGTAGCAGGGCTGCCATCTGGTGAAATCGAGTGCAGGCAGGCTGAACTATGGGAGAAGAAGAATTGTACTTTAGTACAAAATGCGGGTGAATGCGACAGGCAGCAATTGCACTGAACACAATCGAAGTTTCATCATCCACTTAATTCGCAAACAAAACAACAGGGGGTGTTTATGGTTCTGTTCTTTAACACGGCTGAAGATGCAATGCTTAACCTTCCACCTATCAGTTATTTGCAAGACAGATCCAGCCCCCTAGCTGTACTGTACACGGCACTGACTCAACATAGCAACACATGGATTCTCAGCTGTAGGGAATGATAAGAAAGCGGGCGCGGAAAGGGGGGCGTCTGCATCTTTATCCACTAGAGGACCGCCAATGTATCAAAAAAAGTATGGTCCGCTGCTATTCAAAGTCACTGTATGGCCGGGAGACAGCCCTGCCGTCCAGAACGAAGTTACTGCTGTCCGCGTTCAATCATTCAAAGAGAGATCCGACAAGTCCCCACGAAAATAAAAGCAAATCTACAACGCAACGCGTGTTAACGTAACGTGTGGACAACAACTCGGGGGATCAAACGTGATGCCATCTCTCCGTATTACTTAATAATCTTTTCTGGAGCGCTTTATATAAGAAAGCAACTCTGTACCGCGCACAGGTTCACGATTAAAGGGTGTTTTCCACGTGACTCAGCGCCCCACACAAAGCTCAGGCCTCCGGACTCCAATTTCACTCCACCCGGCGACCACACTCACCTGTCAGCCCTCTCAATGTCAAGCCAGTCCCGACTCCAGTGCCCCCGCACCGGTACTGCAGCGCACCCCCGGCTGAGCCCTGGCTGTGGACGGAGCAAGGTATCCTCGTTGCAGAGACAAGCCGGAGACAAGCCCGGCGCTGCCCGGTCGAGACAGCTACGGAGATCCAGCGTGCAGAACGGCTAGCTGCAGAACACGCCATCGTCGCACTCGGACTGGCAGGGGCATGAACAAGTGCGCAGGCGCCACTGGAGCCCAACCACGACACGCCACCACAAGTGCGCTTGCGTCGAGGTGCCGCAGAACTTTCTATCGCGTCATGTGTGGGGGGCGTGGCAGAGGTCACTGTTGAGGTGTAAGTGACTTGAATGGCAGTTGCAAATGTTTATAGGTTCTTAGTTTGTGAATTTAGTTATACTTTTGGGAAAATTCTATAGTACCCAAACATAGTAACGTCTAAATTGTGTACGACCCCCTATATAATAATAATGCAATTATTATTATTATTATTATATTATTATTATTATTATTATTATTATATTATTATTATATTGTCGTATAGGCAAAAACTGATAGAGTTTTTTTTTTTTTTTTTTTTTTTTTTAAAGAGCTGCATTTTAAAACAATTTAAAACAATGTAAAAGGGTGTGATGAGTCAACTTCAGAGCCCAGACAGATTCAGTCGCTCCAGCCTGATGATCGCGGAGTGAATCGATATAGTAACTAGGCGAGCTGTCAGTGTGCGTGTGCTTGCTGCCGGTGCAAGCGATAGACAGAGACCGTACCCGCTGCTAGCAAGCACAGGGATTACAGAGACCCGTGGGAAGAATACGATGAACCGCTTCAAAGCATCCAAATTCAAAAACACCACGCCGAAGATCCCCAAGAAAGTTGTGAGTGTGGGGGGGGGGCGCTGGGGAAATGTATAGGAATGTATAGGGAGGGGGAGCTCGAATTTGAGCTCCGTGCATTGCCACTTCCTCATTAATTCGCGGCGCAGTATGTATCTCTGTGCTTTACGCGTTGTGTGCTGACTGTAGAGATTCGAGCTGCTGCTGCTGCTGCTGTAGATTGCACGGTAGGATGTTAAGTAAATCAACAAGCGCATGCAATTCATATTGTCTCTGCAAGCACGCTCCTGAAACCGGGTGGCAGTTTGGAAGAATTTCCCAGATGAATTTGACAAGACCGTCGCAGGAATTTGTAACGGTCTCGTACAGTAATATGGTGCAAAGTGTGTGCACTGGTAGCAACACTAATAATAGTAGTTGCGCCAGTGTTAAGTGACCCTAACCTAACCCCAGCCCCAGCCCTAGAACCCACCTCTAACCCTACCCCTAACCATTAAGAATCTGATGCCCTGAAGACAGTTTGTAGTGGATATTCCGTTGAGCTGCCTCCAGGGGAAGTTTCAGTTCTCTAAAGTGCTCAGCTGAAACCAATTGGAACAAATGCGTTTCTGAAGGATCTGTGCAGACCGGTCCGTACAGCATGGTAGTGAGATCTGAAAAGCATGGACTGGGAACCAGGCAAGCTCAGGGATGGGAATAGGACGCCTATTGCATAGCAGTGTCATCCACTCCAGGATTTAATACAAACGTGACTAGCCATAGTGTATAGGTAACAAGTGCAGGTGTGTCTTAATAAAACCAGGAATGGATCAAAACTGCTATGCAATTGAAGTCATCTTTCCACTTCTGAAGTTGAGTTAACCAGTTCTAACCACTTTCCTGATCGAACAGGCATTTATTTGTACTCTTTTATAAACGTCTTCTTTGTGGATTTCTAGCAGCAGTTTATTAGTACCAATGTCACCGGCAATCATAGAAATCACAGACGAGAGGATCGTTAATATTAGACACCCAGACAGAAAGTGCTGATATTTGGCTATGTATTATTCTGTTAAAAGCAGGGTTTGTTTGTATAGGTGGGTGCAGCTCAGTCGGTTTCAGCTCGCTGTCAGGAAGAGGATGTGCTTCGACTGCAGCGTTGGCACCATTCAGAAGTCATGGATGCACGGCGTGTTTTCTTCTGCTTCGTGTCAGATTAGCGTTTGCCTCTCTGCTCTGTGGGTCTGTGGGTGGAAGTGAATCAGCCCTTTATTTAGTCAAAGTGCTGCCTTTCGCAGTTTAGGAGTCCCATTCAGACTTACTTGAATCTGGATCACAAAGAGCAGGGATATAGCTTTAAAAACCTCAGGGGTTGGACTGAGACCTTGTTTGACATCATTCCATTCATATTGGCTCTGTACTGTTTTGTATGAGGTTGAATACCCCCTCAGACATGCTGAACCCCAGAGCACTGCAGTCCCCGTCTGTGCTGAGCTGTGTGTGAAGCAGTGTCCGTTAGACTGAATTTCCTTCTGTGCTGTTGATTGAAAACACGACTTGGAGATTGCACCTCACTGACTGTTTTCGCAAGCCTTTGCTGAAGAGAGACTTTTAACCCATTGCATGCTGCAGATGATGCAGGCTGGGAACTAAAAACTGGGACCCACTACAGGCTTTGTCTTTACAGGGTTATTATTATTATTTTTTTATTAAACAAAAAAATAAAGTCATGCAAGTAGTGGAGCAAAAGCTTGCAAATCAGACCGTTCATCTTTGCAAGCGTGTGTGTTGTGACACATCAGTGAAAATATTTAGCAGAAGTCTGCTAAGCTCTCAATCCTGCGCTTCCCTCTCCCACCGCGGACTTGCCCGGACATGTCCCTGAGGAATAAAAAGGATCTCCTTGGAATCATGGGAAATCTTGTGAGTAGGCGTCCTGGCTGACCCCAGACCCTGGGGTTTCGGTGATAGAGTGAGGCGTGCCCAGTCCTCAGCATCTGAACCCTTCAGGGCTGTGCGTGCCGTCTTCAGAAAGCAACACAAACGGATACTGGCATTATTTAAACACCTGATTGAAACCCCGTACTGCCTGTGGTGTCTGGAGACCTGGGTCCGAGGTAGGAGAAAGTTGCAGGTATTGCATAGTAACTGCATTCACAAAGACAAGTCCAGATTGTTACTGAGCAACATTGCAGTGTCTAAATGCTTTCTTCTGCGGTACAGTTCCGTGCCTGTCTGCACAGGTTAGTGGAGTGCAAGGAGCCTCGTGATTAGTTTAGGTGTCTGTTCGGAATTCCCTGAATTTAGCAAATCAGGGTTAAGCAATTTCGTTGCATCTCTGCAGCAAAGTGCGAAAACTTTGCTTTTATTTTTTAAACCAACCGATTCCAGTCTAGGGCAGGAACAGGATCTTAAGCTTCAGCTCAGTTTCACTGCAGTGGACTAGCTACAGTACAATCAGTCCATGTGACCGTCTGCACAGCAAAAACCACTAAAAATCTTGCATAGCATTCAATATCATCAAAATGCATCAAAGAAACTGTGATGTTTGCTTGCATGATCCCCTAGTCCCCCATGCTCACAGCTCTGCTTCTCTCCCCAGGAGTGGATCAGCGATGTGCGGGCTGGCTCGGCTGCCTCCTGTGGGAACCACATCAAATCCAGCTGCAGCCTGATCGCCTTCAACACGGAGCAGGGCGGTAAGCACAGCCAGCACCCCTTTTCATGGTTCAGTGGCCTTACAGACTCCAGCTCTGAGTGTTGGTCCACTCCGGGTTTCACAGGTCTTGATTCAGTGCTTTAAGATCTGGTCAGGGGTCCAGTTGGTTTATTTAAACAGTAAAGGATAACTGTTTGTACTCGGAAGTTGGATCAAACCCAGCTATTACTATCTGGTATATGACCGGAGTACGAAATGATGAAAAAAATATATAATTACGAAGTGCATAAAATATCGGAAGAAACTTTAAGAAGAAAGCCCCCAGTCCTTGTGCTGGGAAGGCTGCCTCTATCTTGGTCCCAGTCCCTGTTCTGGGAAGGCTACCTCTATCTTGGTCCCCAGTCCCTGTGCTGGGAAGGCTACCTCTATCTTGGTCCCAGTCCCTGTCCTGGGAAGGCTGCCTCTATCTTGGTCCCCAGTCCCCGTGCTGGGAAGGCTGCCTCTATCTTGGTCCCAGTCCCTGTGCTGGGAAGGCTGCCTCTATCTTGGTCCCCAGTCCCTGTGCTGGGAAGGCTGCCTCTATCTTGGTCCCAGTCCCTGTGCTGGGAAGGCTGCCTCTATCTTGGTCCCCAGTCCCTGTGCTGGGAAGGCTGCCTCTATCTTGGTCCCCAGTCCCCGTGCTGGGAAGGCTGCCTCTATCTTGGTCCCAGTCCCTGTGCTGGGAAGGCTGCCTCTATCTTGGTCCCAGTCCCTGTGCTGGGAAGGCTGCCTCTATCTTGGTCCCCAGTCCCTGTGCTGGGAAGGCTGCCTCTATCTTGGTCCCCAGTCCCCGTGCTGGGAAGGCTGCTTCTATCTTGGTCCCAGTCCCTGTGCTGGGAAGGCTGCCTCTATCTTGGTCCCAGTCCCTGTGCTGGGAATGCTGCTCCGCTGTGAACAGTTGTCTCGTTGCAGGTGGCGGAGTGCTGGGTCTGGTGTCTCTGGACAGTGGGAATGAAGAGAAGCGCTCTGTGTCTCAGCTGCACTGTCATACAGGTAGGAGGAGGAGAGGCAGGGGGTGGAGGATCTCCTCTCTGGGGAGATTTGGAGTAGTCTTGTGAACCAGCATTGGGGGCAAATGCCTTGTCAGCTTGCTTCATTGTAGCAGAAAGATGAGCTCCACAGAGTTAACGTGTTCAGTCTGCCAGCTGAGTACTTCACTTTATTATACTTTCATGCTAAATGGAGCGAGTGAGCAGTAATATCTTTGGGCTCATTATAAGCCCCATTGATCTTGCTCAGCTTATGTTGTATGAATTCCTCAAAGCAAAGTTTTCTCAGCCCTCTAAATAGAGCCAAAAAAAAAAAAGCAGATGTTCCTTTTCTGTAGGTTTGGTTTTTTTACTCCACTGCAACAGTCCTCCATCTAAACCGTGTTCAGCTGGTTATTTCAATCTGAAATTGTGGTCAAGACGCTCATTTGCAGTGACTTGTATCAGAATTGAATTCATGCATTTCTTATTGTTTTCTTTAGACCTGGTGACAGATTTCGACTTTTCCCCTTTCGATGACTTCCTTCTGGCCACGTGCTCTGCTGATGAAACTGTGAGTAGAGCTTGATCAGCATCCGCGCTTCGCTGAGTAAGGGACATGCTGAACTCTCCCAGCTTATGAGCTTTGCAAAACCAAGAAAAACTGCCTTTCCTGATGCAGGGATGGAAACAAGACTCCTATTGTGGAGCAGTTTCACCCATTTCAGGTTTTACTAGGAGCTTGATTAGCCACATTGTGTACAGGTAACCAGCTCCTAGTAAAACTAGGATTTATTCACATTGCTAAGCAACAGGAGCCTAATTTCCATCCCTGTGGTGTTTCCTGTCAGTTGCTTGAATTTAACTATATTACAGTAACAGATGTGTCTCACAGAGAATAACGTTGAGTTGAACTGTAGTACAGTAACAGGTGTGTCTCACAAAGAATAACGTTGGTCCACTGTGTTACAATAAGAGGTGTGTCTCACAGAGAATAACATTGAGTTGAATTGTAGTACAGTAACAGGTGTGTCTCACAGAGAATAACGTTGGTCCACTGTGTTACAATAACAGGTGTGTCTCACAGAGAATAACGTTGGTCCACTGTGTTACATTCAGGTGAAGGTGTGGCGGCTGCTGGAGCCTGGCCAGACCGTGCCGTCCTCCCCTGGGGTGACCCTGAGCCCCTGGGGGGGGGCGAGTCGAGAACGTTCTTTTCCACCCCACCGCTGATGGAGTGCTGGCCGTCAGCGTAAGCGGGGCTGCCACAGTCTGGGACGCGGCTCGGCAGAGTCAACTCGCAGGTACCGGAGGCTGTTTAACCATACCGAACACTCGAGCCATACAAGAACATGAAAAACATCACCAACACACTTTCTGAATGTGCAGCCGGAGTCAACCTAGAGACACCCAAATAAACTTCATGAAGTCAATGAGAAACATTTTGACTAGTCTTTCTCAATGGCTTCAGTGCTGAGATACTGTAGGTGCGGTGTCTGCTGTTTCTTCCTGTGTCGTAGAGAACAATGAACCCCTATATAGTGAGTGAGTGTATCAATATTCATCAGATCCTCTCTCATTCCTCTCTTTACTTTATCTCAGCCCTGGAGGATCACGGAGACCAGGTTCAGAGCCTCTCCTGGAAACAGGATGGCTCCCTCCTCGCCACGTCCTGCAAGGTTAGTCCTGCGTTGGGCTTTATTCAGGAATGTGATATTCATTTTAGAAGGAATATTATAATGTTATTATTACTGGTAAGCATTCAGATCTGCGCTGCAGGAATCTATAGCCTTCTTAGTTACAGTTATAAGATATATGATAAGACTAGTTAATAAACATAAACAACTTTCTCAGAACTGCATGAACCCTGTCGCCAAAAAACCCTCAAGGGAATTATAGTGTTATTAGTTGGGTGTACATTATTATTATTATTGACAAGCAGTGCATACATTACTGTGCACAATGACTGTGGTTAACTGTGCCGGGCAGTCTGAGTCATTTTCTCTCCAGAGGTAATTCAACTCCTCTGTTTTGAAAGTTGTGTTGTAATATTGGTCTGTCGCCAGGAGATGGCGATATATGATCACCATATTATCTCTTGTCTGTGTTGTACACTTTCTGTCAGATGTGTTTAGATTTGGGCCAGTGACTTGTTTTGCAACTTTCATATTTTTTTTTTTTTTTTTTTTTAAACAGTTGCATAAAAATGTTACAAAAAAAAAAATGTGTGTTATATATATATATATATAAATATATATATATATATATATATATATATATATACATACACACACACACACACACACACACACACACACACACACAAACATATACATCCCTTTTTAAAGTTTAGTACAGTATACTGTGGTAAAGCACAGTGAAAGCATAATCCTAGAGTAAAGTACAGCACATGTGTAGTAAAATGGGGGAAAACATACTATAGTGTAAATTGCAGTGCACGTTTGCTTTGGGAGACGCTTCTGAAGAGTTGAAATTGGAAGCAGGGGTGTGTGCGTGTGTGAGCGCTTTTTTTTTTTTCAGTTTTGTCTAATTTAATTTTAATAGCCTTCAATCTCCAGATCTGGCTTATTAAAGCAAATAAACACTCCAACATATGCGTTCAACTGAGATCGTTTTCAAATTCCTTAAATCCACATAATACAGAACATATGACGAACAGATTGCCAAGGAAAACTTGAACCGAAAGGTCTCACCTAAAACTGAAACGCAGACCCTGGCTAACAAAGGAGTGAGTGTGAAAGCTGCTGAGTGAGGAGCAAGCGCAGCCTCGGGGCAGAGGCAGAGAGGACTGCCTGATAATGAAGTTTAACATGATCCATTGCAGGCAAACTGATTATAATATATAATATAATACTGTATTTACAGTATAATTGTAAATCTCGAAAAACTACTCACTTCTAAATCTTTTGTAGTCATTTTTGTATTACTTTAGTATAAATACATGTTAATTTGGATTCATATGTGGTTTTTTTCTGACTTTATGTGAACGAAAAGACACACATTTGCCCATTTTCCCATTGCAAATAGTGATATTTTGAAATATCACTGTCCTGGTCACAAAAGCAAAGTTTGTAGGGAATAATAGCCATGTTCTATACTTTTGAGGCATAAGCAATTAGGAAATAACACTTACTACCCAGGAACAAAAATTGTGTTACATAGTGTTATTTATCACCATTATCTTGAACCCATTTTTTATGACTCTCTCTCTCACACTCTCTTATTTCTGTCTGTTTTTTTTGCTGTTTAAATTAAAGCAGTACTCCTGTTCCCTCCTACAGTAGAGAGGCGGAGGGGCTGAATTAAAGTTATTTTCCGATTCTAAATAAATCTATTTTCTGATGGCCCTGGCACGTTTTCTTTTAAAACAAACACATGCATGCAGAGTTCAAAGATAAATAACTAGGATGTTTACTGAGAGGGAAAAACAAGTTACAGAATAACACAAATGAGCTAGAGTAAACAATCCGGGAAGTTTATCCTCTGGATCTCCCGATTTTGTGTTACAAACAATTTAAAAGAGCCTGGGAGTGATGAAAGGGCTGTTCGTACTAAACACAAAGCAGTCTCGTTAAATCACAGAGGAGCAAGTCTTTCATAGCTACATGTATTCTGCTGCTGTAATAGAGCTAGCCGTCGCAGTCCCCTTTTACGTCAAATAAAAATATATAAAATACAGAACATTACAGGGGTGGAATTAAGACTCCCGTTACACAACAGTTTACCAAGACTCTCCAGAGCTTGTTACATGCACACTGGCGCTGATCAAGCTTGTTGTAAAACCTGAAATGGGTGAAACGGCTATAGTCTAATTGCCATCCCTGCAGCGCACAATAGTAAAGACATAAAGTGCATTGCTTTCCTTAACTAGCATTCCAAAACTGACCTGAAACACACATGAGTAGCAGATCTATGGTGGTGGGGATGGTATATAGTATACAGTGTAGTGAAGTTAATGTGTTAGTAGTGGTTGTTTTAGTCTGAAGACAGCTCATCCTATAACACTGTAACCCATGCTCAGTGTAATAAGACACCTGTCACTCATAGTGGATGGATGGGGTTGCCTGGGTAACCACGGAACTGAAGCATGCGGATCCCAGCAGGTTAACAAACAGCAGTGACTCCTGAGTTACTGTAAACAGAGCCTGAGAGCAATGGCTGAACAAAGGCATTGCAGTGAGTTTCTATGGGAAAGGCTGTTTAAAGGGGGGCCAAACCTTTATTAAACAGCTGTGCCGCTGTTTGTGATGGCTTTAATGCTTAGTGCTGTATACGATGCGCAGCCTCTAATAAGACTGCAGACATGTATGTGAGAAGGAAGGTAAAACTTGTCAAGTAGACAGTGGTAATGGCAGTTTCACAATAATTATCATCATGCCAAGCTCATTGGAGCTAAATGCTGCGGAGGTCAGGGAGCAGGCAGGCTAGAGCGTCCCAGAGCCCAAGGCGGGTCCCCCCAAATGCCCAGGGGACGTGGAGGTGCTCAGTGCTAGGGCCTGATTCCTCATTCAGCTCGTCCTTGAAAAGGCTCTCTGTGTCTTCAAATTGCACTGTGGTATATATCATGCTCACATTGTGTTCTCATCTGTGAAAGGGGAGTTTAGTGCTTTACTTGCTGGCTGAAAGAGGAACGTTTCATGGGTCTGTACCAGAGGAAGGTACCAGTAGAGCTGTACATCTGGCCACACCAGAAACAATAGACAGCACTGCAGTAAACTGTGGTTACAGCATAAAAAATAACACGCGGAGTAAAACATAGTTTCGAGAGCACCGTTTCTGGAACCAAGAGCCCTGTTTTTGGAAATGAACCCTGTTTCTAGAATTGATAGCCCGTTCTTTGGACAGCACTGGGATTAAATTCTTTGTGAACTTGTCCCAAAGATTTTTTAGAAATGCCAGCAAAGGCAGATCTGAGTATCAGAGAATGCACTGGGGTCATAAAATCAGTTGAATCTGTCTATTATTATAAACCAAGAAGTTTGTCCATCAGTCCAGACAAATCAATGGGGTGTTTGCATGAAATCCTTTGTCTGAAAAAGCTGCAAAGAGAGGCCCTTTATTAATTGACTGTTTTATTTCCTTTTAGGACAAGAAGCTGCGGATCTTCGACCCCAGGGCTCAGCTGACAGCTGTGCAGGTAAGGAGCCTCTCTCCTCAGCGCGTACTGTATCATCACGCAGATGGAAGTTTAATAACACACACCTGCTTGGAACCTAGCCGCTGGGGCTAATCAAGCACATGTTAAAACCTGGCATGGGTGATACTGCTATGCAATAGGAGTCTTACTTCCAGCATTGCCGGGGAGGCATCTGGAAGTCGGTGTTGTGTCCAGTTTGGAGTCCTCCGTCACTAGGTATGGGGGGCATTGCCAGCGTGCTTTCCCAGTGCCCGGGCACAAGGAGGGGGTCACGTTCCCAAAGGAGAGTTCAGGCACCTCTTTGGGAAGGACCCTGAGAACAGGGCTGTGAGACTGCAGGAGCGCTCCGTGCTCAGGGTCTGACGTGGACAGAGCTGGCTGGGAGGTCAACCGTCCCTCTTTTTATAACCTTGTTTGTTTATTTGGCTTGATCCCTGTGTTGGGAACGAGCTTGGGCTGTACGATAAACAACATTTATCCAACAGGACTTTTGGAATGCCAGCCGGGTTGTTTGGAAGCCCTGTGCCTTCATTAAGTGCCTCAATATAAGATTATCTGGACAGCCTCTCGAGAAAGAAACTCACACGCCTTTCTGTACAGTCCTCCACTTGCCAAGCTAGGGCAAGGGTGTGCATTGTACACATTGCACTATGCTTTTAGGAAACCTAATAACCAGCGTTTAGAGTGGCCCAGAGCAAGGCATTGTTTCCGGTTGTGCTGGCAACAGATTCCAGTTATGTGGAGCAGAGTTCTGTAAGCAAGGGTCTTGGCATCACATGTCTACTTTTGGAAATTGTGGTTATCTGAGTCAACAGATTTTAATCCATAAACACAACCAGATTTAGAAAACAGGGAACTTGCATAATGGGGCAATTTATCATTCAACAGGTAACTGTGGTGTTGCAGCCAAACCGTTCAATAATGCTGTGTAATTGAAGATGAGAGGTGCCACCCCACGTTACGCGAAGAAGATGCAAAGACATGTCGGGTTAGATTCTCAAAGCTGTTTACTCCAGACTGTCGTTGGCATTTTTTTTTGGTTTGATTGGAGGGGGGCTTAACGCTCCCCTGGCAGGACCTCGGGAGTTATTTAGGCCAGGCTGTTGTTGGCAGGTTCGCTCGCTCACTAAGTATTAAGAGGTTACAAAACGAATTATGCTTTAACCCAAATGACAGTCTTGTCTGCCAGCGAAAGTCTTTGACGCTGCACTTTTAAAAGCTTCATCTTTATGAACCTCTGGAGTTCAGCTGCGGGCCTCCTCCCTTGAAACCTGCTTGGCTAACCCTATCTGGGATCGGAATTACAGCACCTCTGTCTGGAAAGCTTCATGAAAACTGAAAGCTGCCTAGGGTTATTTATACCACGTGCCAGAACATATCTTTTCAGTAGCTGTTGTTTGTTTGGAGATCTGGTGCTCATCAGGATAAACTGCAGTTCAATCATGTGATCCCAATCAGCATGCTTCGGCCACATGCTGACTCAAAGCAAGGGATCAATATTTAAAAATAAGAATGATTTTATATGAACAGCTGAGACCGTTACAGTCATTGCGAATCACCACAGTCCTCTGTTTCGTGAATATCTTTAAAATCCCCTCGGCCTCATTCTTCACTTTGCTGACACTTGATGGACGTAGACATTTCTCCAGCGTTGTTGAAACTTTGCATGGGCATTCTGTGCCGTGGTATGAGATGCTGTTGTTTTTTCTGTAGCGGCAGGTCAAAAGTGACCTGTTCTTTCGTGGTATTGTCACCAGCATCATTACTGATTCATCAGCGATAAACCTTGCTTTGCAAATCCCCTAATCCAGCGCTTCTCAATCTGGTGGTCCGTGGAAAGGTTACATAATTACAGAAAGGAAGCGGCAGTATAGTTTACAGACCCCATTGCAAACCCAAAATTTGAGACCTTAAAAACTGAGCTACAAAAGCAGGAAGAAAATGCATACATGCATGCAAGTTAAAAAAAAAAAAAAAAAAGGTCCTAACTCTCCGTCATATATAGTTTGGAGTGTCTAAAATGTCTTCTTTACTAGGGAGTTTTCGTGTATTGCACTCAATATGTCGACCCCTGTGGTCTGGCTGGGTGCCTGCAGGCTTGCCTGTACACTGCCCAGAGCTGCGTTGTCCTCCGACACTGTGGCTCTGAGGTGGCTGCACGTGGACAGCGTGTGTTCATCTTCGCCACTCCCGAGTCAGTGTGGGGGTGGTAGCGGTGAGCTGAGTCTAAAAATAATTGGATATTCTGAATTTGGAGAAAATGTTTATTGTGCGATTCCGCTGAGATAAAAAAAAAAAACTAAAACAGGTGGTCGGCAAACAAAACCACTGGCCTGTGCAAGGAGAGACAGCTAGGAAGACTTGGATGAAGTCTTAAGATTTCTCCCTAGTTTCTTTTACTTGTATGTATCTAGGGTTCCAGGACTGTGCTTGTAGTTCTGAATTCTGCACAGGGAGGAGGCCACCTGCTCTAGCGATTCCCGCTGATGTTTGAGCGTTCCTGCTCTGCTCCTGGCTCAGCTCTGGTTGAGTGGAGGGCGAGGTAGGGGGATTACTCAATGCTCACGAAGCTGTGCCTCCAGCTTGCTGGTTGAGATAAGAAGCCGGAAAGGTGAGATCTCACAAGTGTTATTATATGTTGAAAGAGTATCTGTGGTGCGTATGTGCAAGTGTCTTAAATCACAGAGCTCAAAATACCCGTCACAGTTTCAGGACACCGCTACCCCGAGGGAAGGAGCTGAGTGTTGCTTTTGGCAAGAGGCAGGCAGGAAAGGGAGTATTTTTTAGTCTTGGTCAAATTCATGATTTTTGTGAAATGATTTGGAATGTTCTTCTTTTTTTTTTGGAGGGGTGCGGCGCGGTCCGTGCCGATTTAACCCTGTTGGGGCCCCTCTTTATTTTGCATTTTATTTCTCTTGTAAATATTTTGACGGGGTCTGTCTGAGAAGGCCCTCTCTGTTCCAGTGAGGTGTGGCCCCTGCGCTGGGCTGGAGAGGCTACAGGATCACGTTTCAGTCTTGCCATTTACTTTGGCTCGTTTCTCAGGATCGCTCTCGTCCGTGACGCAGGCTGCAGCTCGGGTTCATGTCTAATGGAAAGGGGGCAATTCCTTTCTTCTCACAGGTTCATGTCCCGAGCACAACCCATGAGTGGAAATTAGAGCTACACCTTTAATCCTGCTGGGGGTGGGGGGGGTGGGGGGGTGATCTCACATTCCGTTTCCCACTTCGTTACCGTGGACTTTCTGGCAGCAGCTTAAACAAATACCGTTAATTAACAACAGATTCGTTAAAATGCCTCCTTCTGTTTCGTTTCAATGTAATAACTTGTAACACATTTATAAGGCTGCAGATATTTTTACTAAAACACAGCAAAGGGGAAATTTTTGCTTTGTAGACTGAATTGCTGTGAACGTTCGAGGAACCGCTCTCGACACAATCAGTGGCAGGCACCATTCAAACCCAGGATAAACGCTACGGTTTGAGTATCTTGCAGACAAAAAGACACCCAGATGCTGAGTCTGTGCCTTTTTTTAAAGCTGCTTATTCAGCACCTTCGGAAGTTTGTATATGAGCTGCAGAGCAGAACTCTGGGCTGATTCGAGGGACTTGCCTTCTGCTTGTTGAAACAGTTTTAATTGGTTCTGACTGAGGCCTTATTAAAACTGACGGACAAATGCAGTAAGAAGCGGGGAGACTGCCATGTGTGTTTGCCATGGAAACTTTTCTTAATGGAGCCCAGGGTACTGGCCTCTGTGAGAGTGGCCCGCGACTCTTAGTGTAAACAAGACTCTCCAAGCTGGCTCTGAATAAAAGCACCATGGCGTCTCCATGGGAAATCGCAGACCCCCTTGGGAAGAGTGGAGGCCTTTAAGAAAAGCTAATTAAATAGCTGTGCCTGAAACATCTTGGGAGCTTCTGTATGAGGTGCACTCAAGCCTGGCACTTGTGATTCAAGTCTAGGCAGAAGGCAGCTTCCTGTCTCATTGTTTGAGAGCTGGCTGGAGATGCTTGCTGTGCTGGAGTTATTATAGAAATGGCTGCTAAACCAGCAGTCATTAGCAGTCTGATTTGCCTAGCCCACGCACTGTGCTGTCCCTGTCAATACTTCTGTTTGTTCTGTGGGAAGGGGTGAAAAACCAAATTTCAGTTTGTTTTTGTCCCGTTTCACTTCAGTCCGCCCGTATGTTTTCCATAACCCTCCCACCCCCCTTAAGACCGCCATATAAAGGGGCCCCTTGTGATGTGAACAATAGGTTGGATGTAACTTGCTTAAAAATAATGTCAGAATTATTGGCAACTGAATGAAAGGGCTGCTGTGCACATGTTTGGAAGGAACCTGCTGTTTCCCTGCTCTGGTTCCAGAACCTCCATTACGCACGCGGATCACAATGCGTAACCAGAACCCCCCCACCCCTGTCCTGGCTCGCTTCGCGTACTCCTTTACCATAAACTTCAGCTTCATTCCTGTGGGAGCTGGAAGACGGGGGAGCAACAGGGCCCTCCCAGTTTCGTGCTTGTGTCGTAACGGATTCGCTGCCGCAGCTCCCCGTTTCAGAGACGGACGCTCGCTGCAAACAGGATCTGTGTGACTCTGCCAGCGCACCTCACACCTGACTTGATCTAACTGTTTCCCTGCGCTCGCCTCACCTGTTCTTTTCAGATGGAGCCTCATTAGCACCAAGACATTGCCCAGATTTTGTTTCCAGCGAATCAACCCATCTGGACACCACCTGGGGGCAAACCCTCCACACCCTCCCCCAAGCTAATACTCCAGGGTGCCAAAGTTAAACTAAAGAAGCAGACAAACATATCATAAAAGTCACAATGTGATGTAAAACCCTACATTCTATCAGGTGATAGTAATAACGGTGTCATTGTATAATCTTGATATGTCTCTAAGACTAGGGGACAGAAGAAGAAAAATATAGATGGGTGGGGATCCTAATATATTTGAACCTGTGTCTCTGATCAGGGATGGAAATGAGACTCCCATTGCACAGCAGTTTGATCCATTCCTGTGCAGTCGGCTAGCATGCTTTTATTGTCTCCTTTCAAGGAGCTGAGCTTTGTGGAGTGCTGAGTGGGGGCTGGGGTCCAGTGGCAGGCACTTGTTAGAAGACGCTGGCATGCCGCATTTCCACTAAGAAAGGGTGCAGCCAGAAAGATATTCAGTGGATCAGAACATGGCATGGCTGAATATTGCTGTTGTTTAAATCATTACAAGAATGGGACTCGGAGAACCAAGATTTGGGTTTGCAGGTAAACATTGCACAAAAGCGGGGTTCCGCACAGTGCCCCCTGACATCTACTGGAGGTACTTCTCCTAAACACACCTGCTTTGAAAGAGTCTCTCTCTCTCTCCCCGTGAGCGTGCTGACATCTCTCCTGTTCTCGCCTGTGTTCCGGCTTTGTGAAATCTAGGGTAGATTGGATTGTATCAGGCTTACAGGCTTCCCAAACTACATTCATGTGAAGTGTAATCGCTGGCGGTTATTAGTTTATAAAAACGTTTTTTTTTAAATCTGTTTTGTTTGCTGAGGTTTTTTGCTTTGAGAATGTGTGCATGGTATTTATTTTGTATTCCTGATATAATAACAGCTAAATATTTAGGATTTATATTTGGTATTTGTTGATGACTTTAGACTATGTTTTACTTTGTTACCGATAATGGAGTCTACAGAGTTCCCATCCTGACAGTATTTGCCTAACCTCTGCTATAGCACTGCTATTACATTTAGAACATGGGACTGTTATGACATATGAGTTTAGTTGCTTTGATAGCACTGATTAAGACTTCTAGCCGAAACGTTTGTCATTGAAAAATTACTTTCAGTATTGGCTCCCAGCGAATCGGAGATCTATGCGTGATTTTCAAATCGTATTCCTGTTTCCAATTAGAAGACAGCCCAAGAAAGCCAAAACCGGTGAGCAGGGCTTACTCAGTTTCTGCACTCGTCAGCAGGCGCACCCCAGACATTTTGCATTGCTTTTTTTTAGAAGGTGCAGAGAAAAGTGAATAGTACCCATCCTGAGATTGCAGTCCAAAAGCAATTCCCCTTTCGTCTGTGTGTATATTAGAGTAGATATTGGAACTGTTTGGCATGTAACCCACGGTTAATATTCTTGGAACGCTGACTCGGGATTAGCTGAGGAAGTGAAAATCAAAGATTGTGAAATTATAAGCAAGGGGAGGAGGGGGTGGGGAGGGTGGTCTTGTTGCTTAAATTCACTTTTGTATCTTCTGTTGCAATCGTTGCATCCTGGTTTAAAACACCCAACCCTACAACAATACAGAGAGAGGTAATCTGCGATGGGGCTGCATACAAGATCTGTATTTATTTAGCTAAATGCTGTGGAGGAGATGTGCAATTGTGATTCAGGAGCTATAGCGTGCCTCCTAAGTGAGCCGCTATAGCTTCATACACAGCAGTGTTCCCTGCAGCTCCCCTAGTCCGTGGTGCTGCAGTGTGGCTGCTGTGAGTGGATGCCTGGGCTGGACTGGGTTAAGTGATGTGGGAGGGGGGGTCCCACTCTTGGCAGGCATGCTTGCGCTTGTTTGTATAGGGAAGGTTCAAGCCTGGGGGGTGGGTCTCACTCCTAGCCCCCTGGAAAGGCCTCCCCCAGCTCAATGCACGCACAAATCATAGCATGTCCTTCATTTCCCAGGGAGTCCGTGGGAAGCAAGAATATATAAAAAAAAAAAAATTTGGATAACCCACCCGAACTGCGTTCTATTTATAGTCACGCCTCGCTGGGACGGCCATACCTCTATTCCCAAGTGTGGGATGAGAGATCTGTGTTCTTTCCGTTTTCAGAGTTGTACTACGACATGTTTGTAAAATCACACTGTACAGCCCTCTGCTTCACGGTGCTCAGCTCATTCAGTCTTCACTTTGTTTCACGAGACGCAGCGGGTCGCATTCATAAAGCATTAGCACGCATGCAAATGAGTGCTGCTTGAAAAGACCAACCCACTAACACACCAACGCAGAAACACAATGGGGGGGCGGGGGGCTGTAACTCCTGCCTGTCAAGTTCAATTCGCTTTTGTCCATCGCTTGAGAATCTGAGAGTTGATTCCTCTGTGGGCCTGGTGCGTGAATGTGGGACGGGGTTAAAGGGGCAGCCTGCTTTCCAGGGATCAGTAATAAAAAATAAAAAAAACAATGCTGAAATTCTCATTGCTTATTGGTAACAGCATTGATTTACCTAAAACTGGGTTTAACATTTGCAGGCTCGTGTGACGCTTGTAGAACCGGGCAGTAACAAAAACAATGGGCTATGTGTCTCCTCCTGCTGGACACAGAGGCATACTGCAGGCATGACAGTGCACTGAATTTAGTCATTTTGTCTTTTTTTTTTTAAGGAATGAGAGAGAGAGAGAGAGAGAGAGAGAGAGAGAGAGAGAGAGAGAGAGAGAGAGAGAGAGAGAGAGGAAATGAAATGAAAGAATAAAACGGTTGGTTTGCTTTCAGATGGATTTTTTTTTTGGGAGGAGGTCTTTTCAGAAAGTCTTGTTTTAATCAGTGAGGGGGAGGTGGGGAGAGTGAAGGCGGGGGCAGCGCTGGATGTTCAATCCTCACAAAGATTCACAGTAAGAAGTTGCAAACCTGAATCAAGCAGTCTCCAAAGGGACTGAGTACCCGTGGCAGCTGAAGAGAGGGGGCTGCTTATTGAATCTGCTCATCATTAACGCTATATAGGAGGAAAAATAAATAGATCTGAGGGTTATTGGCTGGTAAGAGGACAACGTAAAGACAGGTCTTACTGTAAAAGGCCTTGCATGATTAGAGTAAGCTATCTCATGCATTGGGAATCCATAACCCACATGGACAGACAGACAGAAAGGTCCATGCAGAGCCAATCCAGTCTAGCATAAGGTTGGATATTGTATCTGAAGGAGGGTTCAGATACAGTGTCTTCTGAGATTGCAACTCCACATGAGCTGAAACACTTGTTTTTTTTTTTTTTGTTCTTTGATTTGATTTCAGTGATTTCGAGAACATGTGTTTGTTGTTGAGCTGAATCAGTAGCGGCTCTTTAATTGGTCTTTGAAGAGAACAGGTTTAATAAACAGCAGCAGCCGTGGCCCAATCACATTCTGACTCTCTCTGCTGGACAGCCCCCTTGCAGCTCGAGCGTTTTAGAAATCTGCTTCTTGAATTGCTTGTGCTCCCTGTGAACGTTGGCCTCAAACATCATCCCCCTCCACCCCGCAATGTTGGCGTAGCCCCCTCTTGTCGTGTCCCCCCCCACCCGCGAGACTCATGTATTGATTTCAGTCCTCTGGCTGAAGCAGCTGTTCTCTTTATTACCCTGACTCTTCTGTCAGCTCCAGCTGCGTGCCACAGCCCTCCGCACTGCTGTTGAACACAAACAGGGTAAAATTAAAAACATTCAACGATGCAGCCATTGCTTGGAAGATGTTTTTAAAGGTTTTAAAATGAATCTGAAATTTACAAGAAGTTAGTGTTATTATTATTATTGTTATTTGCAGATTTGAGTCTAATCCAGTTCCATTGCTGTCAATAACGTGTTTGAAGGAATGCGCCCGGTTGAACCAGGAATCTGCAGAATTTCACTTGCATAGTTTCCTGTAATTGAACACAGCCCTTGCTGTTTAATAACGTCTATTCTTCAGGCCTGTGAATATCGTGGGTTATTGCACTCTATACCCTAGTGGTTCCCCTCATGGTCTGGGTATTTGCCCCTCCCTCCAGGTGTTTCCCTGCGCCCCGACACCCCGGCCTCCTTGCCAGCCCCACACAGGACAGGGAGGGCTCGGTGGCACTCTGCCTTGTGTTGTGTTCAGTTGCTTTTCATTAGCTGCCATGAAGCTCCAGGTTGTGTAGCGCTGGAGCTCGGGGGTATTGAATATCAGGCTGTGTTGATCCTGGCAGACAGGCTGCAGTATAAACACGGTGCTGGAATGTGTCTGTGAGCAGAGGGGGCTGGGCTCCAGCCTGTCGCTGTCATCCTCCACCCTGCTCTCGGGCTGTCTCTTATTCCTCCCGCCATCAGCAGCCTGGTTCATACAGAGGGCACAGCTCTTGACAGGTCCTGGAGACTCCAGTTTGGGGCAGAGAGCATTGCGGTTCAAGCTTGCAGTTCTCGGGGCAGTCTCGACAGGTTTGCTCAGTAACAGCTGTCCAGGACAAAGGCTAAACGCACTGGCCTTTTTATTACATGTGCGTTCCAGCAGAGGCACCTCTTCTTCATACAGTGTGCCATTCTCCTGGCTTCCACGTGTTAGTTTTGAGGGGGGGACTGTGAGTAAACGCTGGCTCTCTGTCCCTCAGCTCTCTCCATGAAGCCGTACCGCCTCCTAGTCCCTGTGCTCCTGTCCTGTCCCTAATCCTCAGTTTTTTTTTCACTCTGTTTTGAACCTGGGTTCTGAAAAGCTTTGTTCTTTTCTCTGTTCTAGAGCGCTCAAGGCCATCAGAACAACAAGGATTGTCGAGTGATCTGGATCGGAGACACAGACAGTATATTGTCTGCTGGATTTAACCAGGTAAGGAAGGAAGGGAGGTAATGAAGGGAGGTAATGAAGGGAGGGAGGGAGGGAGGTAATTAAGGGAGGGATGGAGGTAAAGAAGGGAGGTAATGAAGGGAGGGAGGTAATGAATGGAGGTAATGAAGACAGGTAATGAAGAGAGGGAGGTGATGAAGGGAGGTAATGAAGGGAGGTAATGAAGGGAGGGAGGTGATGAAGGGAGGTAATGAAGGGAGGTAATGAAGGGAGGGAGGTAATGAAGGGAGGACCCAAACTTATACTCAAACTAAACCCTTGAAACTCATTGCTTGAGGCCTTGTCTCAAATTTCTTGAAGGGTCCATTGTTCATTTAAGGGCATTTTAGTATAGTCATGAATACGTTTGAAATGTTGGTTACAAACCTTTTGCTCCGAGTAGTTTCCAATCGATTTATAGCTGAGCTTAGTGGCATGAGTGGATAGCACCGTTACACGAAGATTTTTCAAATGCAGAGTGTGCAGCCGCCACTGCCTCCAGCCTGCATACTGAGGGCACTCCCTGTGTGTGTTTTTATCTCAGATGCGGGAGAGGGAGGTCCGGGTGTGGGATGCCAGGAAGATGGGTTCTTCGGTGGGCTCAGTGTCGCTGGACACCTCCTCGGGGTGAGTAGATTCAGCCGGGGGAGAGGTCTGGAGGAGACATCTGGGCTGGAGGGGTTACATGTGTTTACTCTATGGCCCTTTGGTATGCCATTACAACAGGTCTGTGTGAAGACAGAATTCCTTGTGCCACTGGGGGACCTTTCAGAATTCTCACTACTCAGTGATACTGCATTCTCGTTATGCAGTGATACTGAATTCTCACTATGCATTCTCATTACGCAGCGATACTGCGCATTCTCACTACGCAGCGATATCACAAGCACTTCCACATAGACCCCCTTTATTCACAGCACTAAAGACAATTCAAATACAGTGCTGAGGCTATTGGGATAGGCCTAAGAGAACAGCTGATCAGACAACCCATTGAAAGTGGTCTTTATCTGCTTTCGCTTTGAATGCGAGGCACTGCTGGTGAGTGAGAGACATGTGTGATAGGCTTTGCCAGGGCTTGAAGGAGAGGGCCTATGGAATCTATTAATCTGTAAGGTATGCATATAATCTGTATTTTAAATGTATATATTTTTCTTTCATTTTTTTTTACATCTGCTTAAAAGAATCTGTGCAAGATTATTTATTTTTTCTATAAGAAACCAGCTCCATAATTGTCCCGAGTGTTAATCGACACGCCCCCTGTGAGGGAGTCCTGACAAGGGAGCAGTGGCACAGTCCCTCGGGCTGATCCGGCACAGCGTGGTGTCCCTTTCGCTCTCTCTGGCATGTGTCAGCAGAGGAAATGGACTGTAATGTATGACATGACATCAGCTAATGACAAAGGGAAAGTTCCCGGATTCCACGCATAGCACCGTTTATGGAGTCAGCCTCATTGCAGCCAGCCCCAGCAGCACAGAGCAGGGCTTCTCCCATTGCGACTGGCTGTAGCTGTGCCTGTGAGCTTGAGGGCAGAGCCGACTAGCATGGGGCTGCTCCTGTAGTCTGTGGGTCCATAGTCTTCCATCCCTGACCCAGCATCAGTATTTTTCAGGTGTCGCCCTGTTTAACATTCTCCTCTGGGTGTTTCTAATTGGATTCCAAAGGCAGTTGTCTTGTCTCTATTGATGGCATTTTTATGACCACTTATAGCTTGCATTTCCAGAGCCCTTCCATGTGTGTGTAATATTGTGAAATTCCTCTTCTCAAGAGTGCTGGATGACCTCCTGTCCGGGGTTGACAGACGATTGATCAATCGAAGCAGACACTGCAAGCAGTTTATTTTTTGGTTTTGATTTTTTTTTTTCTTTGGTTTCGTGATTGCAGTCTGGTTATGGAACCGGGCGTGTTTGCTGTGCCACCTGCTAAGGTAATAACACTTTTAAAGCGGCTCTGCTAATTTAAAATGTTTGTTACTACTGGTGTAAAAAAAAAAAAAGTCAAATGAACCCCCAAAAATATGAACAGAGGCTGAGGGGGAGCCTGGCCTTGCACCAGCACCCGTCTCCCAGCAGGGGTCGCTATCGGACGCCAAGGAGTTCCACCCACAATGGGAGCGAAGCAAGTAAAAAAACTATTGACGGGGAAAAAACAAAAGAAATCAAAC
>NC_054560.1:9656030-9681030 GCF_017654505.1 Polyodon spathula
CAGTGTGTGTCCAAAATACTGCCTTGTTCTGCCCTCCTATTTATAAGTACTACCGAGGCACTTTGTTGCAAGATACTTCTTGTTTTACCATTTGCATCTCTAGTAGTGATTAGTGGCAGCCAAATGTAAATAATCCCAAAGTGACCGGGTGCGGCTGTCTCTTATCTTTTATGCGACACTAAACACAGGCAAATGAGCCAGGTCTGTGCTGGAAAAGCTATCCGCTACACAAGGTTTTGTGGCGGTTCTACCTGACTGCTTGGTTAATGCAGGATTCATTTTTTATTTTTTATTAACATGTCCATTAGTTTATCTTTAGTAATGTTTTCGATGAGGTTCCTCTTGACTGACTGATGCCAAGACAGAGAGGAGTGTCTCGCCTCACTGCACCACAGTGACCTGCAGGTCGTGACCCAGCCAAGGACAGGTCTAACGATGGAACCCCTCCTCTCGCTGTGACACAGAGTTTATAGAAATCTGAGACTGGGGAGGACAGGTGCAAAGATCTTATCCACAGTGAGACAAACCGCTCGAGTTTAGCATTGGATTCAACTCAAGTGGACATTTCAGCCTTGGACAGAAATATACAGCACAATATGAAGCAAACAAAGGTATCCATTCACAGTGATGCACAGCACACTGCCTTTGGGTAAGGACTGGGGCAGAGTAATGAGCTCTGAACAGGCATTCATTTACACCCCAGGTCCCAGAGTGGAAATGTGTTTTTCTTAAATTATTATCTTGCATCAAGCCAGCCAGGGGTCTAGTTAAACGATGATTGATTGTAAAATACTAGTACAGACAAGCTGTATCTTGTTAACTGTCTAGTGTGCATTGTTGAATGATTCTGATTGGAAGCTGAATTCAATTTGAAAACGTCTCCGATGAGAGACGAGTCGTGATGGCTTCAGTTGCTTATTATTGGCAGTCAATATAATTTCGTGTCCCTTGTTTGTCCACGTTTTCACCTTTTGATAGCACAGTCTTCATTGAGAGTTATTGAAAGTCTTAGAATGCAGTGCAAGAGGCAGTTCCTGGCTGCTGAGTCTCTCAGTTCTTCTTCAATGAATGTGATGGTACATTGTCCAGCTGTTTAAGTGATGTGTCCAGTTTGTAGGAAATAATTCATGTTAGATCAGTGTCTTCTCAGAGCTGTCAGAACTCTGATCAGTGTCTTCTCAGAGCTGTCAGAACTCTGATCAGTGTGTTCTTAGAAACCTCAGGCTTGTGCTCTGCAGGGTGGAAAGTCACAGCTTTGGGTTAAATGAGGGCTGCACAGTTAGTGCTAGAGCCGGATGAGAGTTGTTATAAGAGCCTCCTGCTCAGTCTAAAGCAGGGGGTGTCTAATCGCAGTCCTGGGGGGGTCAGTCCACTCCAGGTTTAATAGATTCAGTTACACAGTTGACAAGAGGTTTGGCACTAAAGACCGGCAGTGGAAAGCCCGACTTTGGCCACCACTGCTCCATGCACTTAACTGTAGACCAGTTAATGCAGATTATGGCATTTCACCTTTTGTGAAAATGCAAGTTTAGCTGGTTGAAAGTGGCAGACTTTAAAAGATAACGTCTTTGTTCAATAGAATGTCTTAAGACAGACGGCCAGTGGTGCAAAAACACAGGATATCCAACATGAAATGAGGACAGGGCAGGGGTGTCAAGCGCTGGCTCTTCTACTCCTGGTCTTTGTTCCAACCCTGTTATAAATTGTTTAATTAAACCTTCACCCAGACCCACTAGCTCATTATATAATTGTACCTGGAGTGGAATTGGACACGTCCTGATCTAAAGCAATAACTCAGGGTTAAAAAAAAAATCAGGGGAGTTTAAAATATTTAAAAAAATCAATATATGCAGTATTTCAATATGTGCGTTGTACACCTGGATCCCTGTTTTAATTTTCAACACTTATTTTTTCCTCTCTCTCTTTCATGTAAAGAATGTTAATAGACTTCTGAAGTCTCGGAGTGACTGTTGTGCCTGCCTTAGGGGTGGGAATATAATTAACATACTGCTGTTGCTTTTATAAAATTAGTTTGCAGAATCTAAATTAGCTTATTTTAATCCGGTTGGAAAGACACAGACCACCATAGCGTGAACAGAGTACAGCGGTGTGCTGTAGGGATGTACAGTTAGTCAGTCCCAAGAGCCTCTGGGAATCGGCTTTGCTGATGGGGCCCTATAGAAGAGCAGCGGGCACCGAGCTGCCTCAGCAGTGAATCAGCAGGGTCTGGACTAACCCTGCTGGGTTTTCTCTCCTTTCTTGCAGGTGAAGTGAAGGCAGGAAGAGGAGTCTGAGAGACTGCGTGCTGCGACCGTTTCCGATCCAGGGCATTAGGATGGCTTCCATGCTGCTGTGCCGCCAGCTCGCTGTCAATCTGCAGCAGAACCTGCGACTGTCGGCACCACGTGAGTGCTTGTGCCAGCGATCGGCTCTGCACGCTGCCCCACTGCAGCAGCTAACGGAGTCAACTCCAGCGCTGCTCAGTAACAAGTGTAACAGTAACCTGCCAAGCACAGACTGCACCCGTCGGACGAGACTTTTACCATGCAGTCTGTGTCTATAAGGGGTTAATGCGTTGTTCTTCTGTACTCTTGCATTTGTGTTTAATGGTGAATTGTTGATTTCGCCAGTGAGCTGTGTCTTCTGTTAGGATTTGTAACGCACAGCCCCTTGATAATGCACTGGCTTTTGTCAGCATCTCCAGCTATCGAATCTGTTTCTTCAGTGTCCAGGAAATTAAACTAGGCAGCCAAGGCGCTGCCAAGGGAAAGCTCTTTCAAATGACATGTTCTTTTCAATTTCAATTCCAGGCCTCCACTAGGGGTTCTGGTTTGGTTGATCTAGTTTACACAGCATGGATTTGGAAACACGAAATAATCTTCAGCAGCGATGATAATGATCTGCTGGGAGGGGGGTTTAATTAATGAATTAGCTAGTGTTTAGCTGGATACTGGATACTGGGTGACACTTGCATGGGTGTTTTATAATGCTAATCGGTAACGATCTCTCCTCTGCATTAGCATTGATTTCGGGTCAGTCTGTTCACTGTCTAGTTCCCAGTTTAAAAACACACCAGGAAGTTCATATCAGCAGGATTGCTTGAAACTCTTTTAAAAGGCTATTCTTTGTTTTTTGTAATTGCGAGCTGTGCTGTACAGGGCCCTGCTGATCAGTGTTGGAGTCATTCCTGCGGTGGGGGGTGTGTTTAGAGCGCTGGCACAGACAGGGAGGGGAGTGACCGCTTAGCACTGGGACTGGCTGAAGTACAAGGTTTCACAGTCAGGCTGAATCTGCTTCAAACCAGACCTGTCTGAATTTTTTTTAATGGGTTGTTTATTAGTGTTGCACAACCACAGCTGGTTGTAGAGGTGTCTCATGTTTCTGCGCTTGTAGTGTATTTGCATGTACAGCAGTATCTCAGTTGTATCTCCATGTGTTTGATTGTGTGTTTTACACCTGTGTAGAGGACAGGTTTAGTCAAAACCCTGTGAGATAGTCCCTTGTGAAAGTTTCTCATAGTAAAGGCGTGTGATAAAGCAGTGGTAAAGCATATTTAAAAAAAAAAAACAAACAACACTACAAACCGTGCCAGATTCTGGTAAATGAATGTTTTTTTTCCCCAGGTTACAGATGCATCAGCAAGGCTGCGACTAAGAGCTCTCCAGATGTTGAGTTTGATGGGCCTTCCATGAAGACTGAGGTTCCTGGTCCCAGATCCAGGGTGAGTGAGGAGGGCTGGGGGTCCTGGTCCCAGGGGGAGGAAGGAGAGATGGCAGTCCTGGTCCCAGATTCAGGGGGAGTGAGGAGGACCAGGGGTCCTGGTCCCAGATTCAGGGGGAGTGAGGAGGACCAGGGGTCCTGGTCCCAGATTCAGGGGGAGTGAGGAGGACCAGGGGTCCTGGTCCCAGATTCAGTGGGAGTGAGGAGGACCAGGGGTCCTGGTCCCAGATTCAGTGGGAGTGAGGAGGGCCAGGGGTCCTGGTCTCAGATTCAGTGGGAGTGAGGAGGGCCAGGGGTCCAGGTCCCAGATCCAGGGGGTGAGGACGGCCGGGGGTCCTGGTCCCAGATTCAGGGGGAGTGAGGAGGACCAGGGGTCCTGGTCCCAGTTTCAGTGGGAGTGAGGAGGGCCAGGGGTCCTGGTCTCAGATTCAGTGGGAGTGAGGAGGGCCGGGGGTCCTGGTCCCAGATCCAGGGGGTGAGGATGGCCGGGGGTCCTGATTCCAGACCTAGGGGGGAGTGAGGAGGTCCAGGGGCCCCAGATCTAGGGGGAGTGAGGAGAGTACTGCCCTACATGTCAAGGGCAGTGCTGTGTGATGCACTGCTGTTATAGAGGTGAAACAGCTCTATAACCACTCCAGCAAGGGAGCCTGGCTGTTTTGCATAGCGGTTAAGATGTTTGCTTGTAGTGTGCAATTTCAACTTTAAAATTTCTCCATTTAATGTTTGTCATTCATGTCACACACCTTGTTATATCCTGCTAATGTACTCTCTGCTACTGCAGATTAGATCTGACTTGCGCTCCAGGAAAACGAACACAAGGAAGCAACCCAGACTAATTAAACCTTGTGTGTGTCTTTGCAGGAGTTGACAGAACAGCTGGATAAGATCCAGGTGAGTGTCAATAAAATGTGCCAGTGAGTTAGAAGAGCTTTGCTTTGCACTGATCAGCAGAGTATGGATACATTGTTATACATGATGGCTTTGCCCACACCCTAATTACATTGCTCACCCCTGCTTGTATTTGCAGCAGCTCATATTGTTTCTCATTCCCCAAGTGTTTTATCTGAATGACCAGAAAACAAAACGCGATTCAGTGCAGGTGAAAGCACGGCTCATGCCTGCCTGCCTCGGACAGTCCTTGAGCAGACACGGGTGCACCAAGGGCCATGGCTGTGAACCATTTCGGACGGTTTCCCCAGAAATCCTATTTTTAACTGACTGGGATGGACAGACTTGGCAGACGCTGCGTTTTATAACGGCTCTGCCTTACACAAGGCCTGTGTTCCGGCAGCCTGGGCTGACAGGAAGGACATTTTGTAACTTTGATTGTCAAGAGCAGAACTGCCTGCCTGCTATCTGTCTAGTGATGTAGTGTATAGAGGGCTGTTGTGTTTATTTCAGTTATACGGGGTAGCTTTTTAAAGGGTGAGGACTGGTGATTTTGGTGGACTCTTGTTTCTTTGCTTTCTTCCTTTTTGATGTTGTCACCTCTTTTGGGGGGGGGGTTGAATACTTTCATACATTCAACCTGCCCATAAGGTTTGGTAGCGAGGGCAGCAGAGTGTGCCACGCCTGGTCTGCTGAGGTTCTGTAGCGCTCTGCCTTCTCACCCTCTCTTTCCAGAACACCGGGGCGATAAACTTCTTCTGCAACTACGAGGAGAGCCGAGGGAATTATCTGGTGGACGTGGACGGGAACAGGATGCTGGACCTCTACACTCAGATCTCATCCATCCCCATCGGTAAGAGAGGCTGGATTCCTCTGCTCGTTACAGAGGGCAGGCTGGCTGGCGTGTTTGTACAGAACAACGCCTCCGTTACACCTGCCCCCTCTCTCTTACTGTTTAATTTAACGTTCCGTTTCTTATCGTGGCATCGATTGATTGATTGCAACGTTTTTTCAAATGCACAGAGGAGCTCCCCGCTCCCCCCAGATTCGACAGCTCCCATTAACAAGCTCTTTGCAGTCGATGGCAGTGAATTGGAGGCTTGCCTGGGGGGAGAGGGGAGGTGGGAGGGGGGCGATGTGTGTGCACATTGTATTGGTTTTAATTTTCTGTTTTTATGAAGGTTTAAATCAATAGCAGAGGCAGTCTCTGAATGAGAGATTACACGGGCCACAGACCCGCCACTGAATGGAAAGCGATCGGTATTTGCCTTTATATTGCACCACGGTAAACCAGTCTGACTGATTTATTTGGTTATGGTTTTGGCAAAGCAGGCAGAATGGGGGAAACTAGCATTGGGCTCTGTGAAATTAAGACAGCCGGGAGTGCTTGGGTCGAAACAGTTAGAGTAAATGGGCAAACGCAGAGAGGGCTGGGGGCCCCGCTCGCTCATTAACCATCCACCTCTGGAGTCATCTACAGAGCTTGATTCATTTCAGCCCCTCGTCCATCGCCGATCAGGTACCTGCACGGTGATATTCACTTTGTGAGCGGGCGACAGGCAGGGTTGTCCCGTGTAGCTGCTGTGAGGGATTGCAGCTGAATGGGGTGTGTCAGTACAGAGTGGAGGCACCATTGTTTGTCCCCTCCTCTGCTGTGCCACTGCGGCATGCAGCATCAGCTTGGTCACTGAGCCAGAGAGAAGTGCACTGCGGTTAATTCCAGCCACGAAGCGCACGTACTATACGCTGTATGACGCCTTTCCCTTTGTTTTCAGTTCCAGGTAGATAATCTCTTTGAGTGACTGTGGCTGTAATTGGAAAGGGGAGGGGGGCAGTAAAGCCTTTGTAAATCTGTGATTGTGTCTCTGGAGTGGTGCAGAAGCATTTATCAGCTCTGACAGTAAAGGGAATGAATATCTGTGCAGCTGAGATAAAAAATACAATGTACTTTTATATATAAAAAATGTAAACTGATTTTTTTGCTAAAAGAAAAAAAAAGGTGGTGGTTCGATGGAGTCTCTTGTAGTTTCCGAATAAAAGGGTTGTCAAGAAGCTGACCTCTTAGCTATCCCTCATTACTAGAGGTGCCCCGCATATTAATCCTGTCTGACCTCCATAACTGGAAACGAATTCCCAGTCCGACACGTCTGTCTTGCATTCTCTCTGCTCAATGTCATTATAATGCTAGTCAGAAACTGATTGCAGGCAATACTGCCCTGCTATCACTATCAATTGATAATATTTTCTTGATGTTTGGAGAACATGTTGTGTTTAATAAATGTGTTTTCTTATTTTTAGGTTACAATCACCCAGCCCTCCTCAAAGTAATGCAGAACCCGCAGAATTTGGTAAGCTCACTGCATCCAGGGGTACTCCGCGCAGAGCGTCCCTCTGTTTGCTGCTGGGGACTTTCGAGGCTGGGCTGCAAACGCTACAGAAGTTTGAGTCTGGAACGCTGGTCTGCTTTTACTGTTTGCTGTCCGAGGTATTCCTCCTGTTTAGAGTCGCTTTGGATCTCATTTTCTGTTTCAGATGTTCAAAGCACTCCTGTGGCCTCTGCACAGCTCTCAAACATGTCCTGTCTCTCAAGATACATTTTGTGTGTGCCCGTTAACCTGTCTCCCTGAAATACTCTGCAAGAAGCACCGCGTTTGCTGTATTTCTTATCGATGGATTTGATTTGAGGGGGTTTAAACTTCGGGGTTTGTGATGACTGAAACAGAAAAGGATTTGCAAAGTGAAACTAAACACCAAGGAGAAGATCAAGAACAAAAAGACATCGGCTAAGATAAAGTACGAGATTTCCTAGCTGGGCCGAGCTGTTGTTGATTGTGGTTCATTCTGGACTTTTCTTTCTTTAGAGTGCTTTTGTGAACAGACCCGCTCTGGGGATTCTGCCTCCAGAGAACTTCCCTGGGAACCTGTTGGATGCGTTGCTGTCAGTAAGTGCACGAGGCTCGGGCACACGCAACAGAGGACGAGAGGGCTGTTTTCTGTACAAGCTGTAACTGGTTTGCATGCTACGCTAGTGTTGTTCGTGCCTGCATGGTTACACATCAGGCATGTTTCCTGTCATAGTTGTGTCAAAAACAGCAAAAACTGCCATGATCTGGTGTGCTGCCATACAGTTTCATATTATATTGGTATCGCTCATCTCCAACACCTTGAGCCCCCAGTTCAGTGGTTTTCTTGGAATGGTATCTCCATAGGGGAACCTGTCCAGCGTTGCAGGAGGTTTGTGTGCGGGACTCGCTCAGCCGTCCTCTAACGCTTTTCTGCTCTATCCAGGTCGCCCCCAGAGGTCTCCGCAAGGTGCAGACCATGGCCTGCGGGTCCTGCTCCAATGAAAACGCCTACAAGGCAGCCTTCATCTGGTACAGAGTGAGTAGAGATCTTTAAATATGCATACAGTGTGCCAGATATGGTTATCTTCTTCATGATCACAGTTTCATGAATTGTTAACTGTAATGTAATACCACGCCTTACTGTACAACACTCCTAATAGCAAAACTCATGGCTTGGCTGGTTAGCGAAAGTGATCGATCCTGTGTTTTTAACCTGCAGAACAAGGAGAGGGGGAACATGAAGCCCACCAAAGAGGATCTGGATTCTTGTTTGAGCAACCAGGTATCTGGTCTGTCTAGCTCTTGCATTTCATTTACTTTGGCTTTGAGAAGTGCAGTCGCAGACCACACTGCCATCTGCTGCTGGAAGGAAGTCACTGTTTCTGTTGTGTGTCTCCAGGCTCCTGGATGCCCTGAGTTCAGCATCCTGTCATTCATGGGTGGATTCCACGGTCGGACTCTAGGTGAGACGCCTCTGTTAGGAACGATAACGAAAAACGTAATCGCCTCTGAGTAGCTGTAATAAATCTGACAGGCAGGTCCCAGTATAAACGTCCAGGCTGTCACGCTAACCGATTTGCGCGTTCCTCCTCCCGCAGGCTGCCTCGCTACAACGCACTCCAAGGCCGTGCACAAGCTGGACATACCCACGTTCGACTGGCCCGTCGCCCCGTTCCCCAGGCTGCGCTACCCGCTGGAGGAGTTCGTGCGGGAGAACGCGCAGGAGGAGGCGCGCTGCCTGGAGGAGGTGGAGGACCTCATCGTGAAGTACAGGAAGATTGGCAAGACGGTGGCCGGGATCGTGGTGGAGCCCATCCAGTCCGAGGGAGGGGACAACCACGCCTCTGTAGACTTCTTCAAGAAGCTCAGAGACATTGCCAGGAAGGTACAGGCACTGCTGCGTGAGCTGGGGGTGATCTCTCTCCATCAAGCCACGGCTGTGCAGTAACTCTCTCCCTCTCCTCCTCAGCACGGCTGTGTGTTCCATGTGGATGAGGTCCAGACTGGGGGGGGCGGCACTGGGAAGTTCTGGGCCCACGAACACTGGGGGATGGACGACCCAGCCGACATTGTCTCCTTCAGTAAGAAGATGCTCACTGGAGGATACTTCCACAAGGACGAGCTGACTCCTGCTGAGGTACTGGCACCCTGATTAACAAGGGCCCGCATGGAGAGGACCGGCATCAAGAAGGGTGCGCTGCGTTTGGATGGGAATTAGCCCAGTGAGGCTCCCTGTCCTGCAGCAAGGAGAGGCTCCCCAGGTTTTACTTTGAATTTAGGTCCTTTTTTTAAAGCTATTGAGCTCATGAATATTGTTTATTTGAAAAAATGTAAAAGTCTGGAACACACCCATGCATTCTCTCGCTCTCTCTCTCTCTCTCTCTCTCTCTCTCTCTCTCTCTCTCTCTCTCTCTCTCTCTCTCTCTCTCTCTCTAGCCGTACCGAATCTTCAACACGTGGATGGGAGACCCATCCAAGAACCTGCTCCTGAATGAAGTCCTCAACGTGATCCGGACTGACAGTCTGCTGGAAGAGGTTTCCCGGGCCGGGAAAGTGCTGATGGATGGGCTGTATGATTTCCAGGTGCCTGTGATTTCCATGGCATATCTCGAACCCCAAACCCCCAGGGTCCTTGGTTAAGAACCTGTTTTGTTTACTGTAGCTTGTGTTGTTGGCACCTGATCCTCTGATGCACAGTGCTTTTTTTTTTTTTTTTTTTTTTTTTTTTTTGCAAACGAAAGGTAACGTTTAATGTTCTCTGTGTCAAATCACTCTAGTGCCAGGGGTGTGGAGGGGAACAGAAAGCATGATGGTTCTGGGTAATGCAAAGTAGATCTCAAGCTGATTTATTATCTTCTTTCTCTGTGGATTAGTGCTGCGTGACCCCAAGAAATTTTGCCGGCAATCCCACAGACAGACATTCTCCAGATGCTGTGGTTGACATGTTTCAGTAGTTAAATGCTTGTCATGTTAATACAGGAGTCTCTCTCTCTTCCTGTTTAAACACTCACGTTGATCTTGGCACGGATCCCTGTTTTGTTCTATGTCTTTGACCCGGCCTGTCTCTGCAGGCTCGCTACCCCCATCTTCTGAGTGCAGCCAGGGGTCAGGGCACCTTCCTAGCCATCGACGTGAGAGATGATGCAACGCGCAACATCCTGATCATGAAGGCCAGGAACAAAGGTGAGGAGGGATCGGATCCAAAGTGCAAGATCTGTGCATTCTACTGACAACATGGTAGAGTCTTGAAATAACAAGACTTTTTTAATTGCACCAGTCCCAGTGTGGAGCAGCGTGTAGTGTCCCTGGATGAAGTTTAAGTTCTTGTGTTTTTCTGTTTTCTCGCTCTAGGTGTCGTTCTTGGAGGCTGCGGAGAGCGTTCCATTCGGTTCCGCCCCTCCTTGGTCTTCAAACAGCATCACGCCCATGTCTTCTTGAACATCTTCAACGACATCCTAGCGGAGTACAAGTAGGGTGCAAGAGAGCCCCGCTTCACAGCAAAGCACAAGGTCCAAACCCCTCCCTCGAGCAATCAAAATGAGCCAATCACAAGCCTCGGTTAAGAACCATTACATACAAGCAAACAGCGACGCACAGTGGGGAGTTCTAGAATTTTAAATATCGTTAAAAAAAAATAATAATTAGAATTGTTTTGATTTATATAAGCGCTCCAGCAAAATAGTAATCCCTGTCATCCACCCAGCAGGGAATGCTGCTGGGTGGATGCCAGCAAAAACCGTCCCTTTCCATGCCGACAGGATTCGCATACAGTAGAGCCCATTGGAACTGTGGAGCTGGGGGGACACTATTGACTGAAGGACGGGGTTTCAGCCCTTCATATCTTAGCAGATGAATAGCTACTGCAGTTTGTGATTTTTAAAAGCGTGGGCCTATTTAGTATTTTAATGCAACCCATTGTTGCAAGTTAGTGTCAGGGTAAGCTTTGGCATTGCAGTTCCACTGGTACGTGTGTAGTCCACCAGCGATGAGGCGGGGCTTGCTGTTTGAAATGACATTACCCATGCAGCCCAAAGCCTATCCTGTGTCCGCTCCCTCTCGTATCTGAAGGCCTACCGCGTGGACTCTTTTTCAAGCAGTGCGGCTCTGCTGTACGGCACAGAAAAGGAAGGTTTGCGCCCCTCTGCAGGCGAGCTCTGCTTGGGCTAACAGCCCAGATCCAAGGCCAGCTCTCTTTATGAAAGGTGTGGGTGCACTCTCCCGACCGTTGCAGTTTGGATAATCTAGATAAGCACAACGCGTTTCTTTTTCTATACTGGAAGCGAAAAAGCAATACCTTAATTACACGATAAGAGATGGAGAGCACACATGGAACTGTCATTGAAGAAATAAACGGTATAATACACACGGGTTAAATGAACAGTATAACACACTCTACACGCAGTTTAAGTGAAGAGTATAACGCACTCTACACGCAGTTTAAGTGAAGAGTATAACGCCCTCTACACGCAGTTTAAGTGAAGAGTATAACGCCCTCTACACGCAGTTTAAGTGAACAGTATAATGCACTCTACATGCAGTTTAAGTGAACAGTATAATGCACTCTACACGCAGTTTAAGTGAACAGTATAATACACTTGTTCCCATCCCTGTGATATTACTGAATGAGCACGTGCCAGGAATCTGAGCGATCACGCCTTTGCTAACGCCACTGGAGCCTCATCACAGCACACACGAGTCTCATCTGAGTCTGAGGGCTTACTGTGAGGAGGTGTTCATATAGTTGTAGTGGAGGAATGATAGTGCAAGTTTCTCACCCTGCTGTATTATTAAAAGCATTTATTCACAGGAGGTTATGAACATCATTGCATGGTTTCTTCTGTTTAGCCTTCTGTCCCTAAACGTGCCCCTTCACCAGACGAGCGAAGGTAAGGGTGATAAGGGAGATGGTCTTTCAAGCTGTGAGTCATGGAAATACAACGTGACTCCCATCAGACAGGATCTTCCACACCCCTCCCCTTCATCTTTAATGGGCTTGGACTATTCAAACCAGCGGGTCTATCTGCAGTTATTTTTGTTGTGTTTGATAACTGACTGTAATGCCCTAGTTGTAGTTACATGTGTATATATAGTACAGTGTATAGGGTCTATATAAACCCATACATGCACATTCTGCATTAACATTTTAAACACAAATAACATGCACACGTTTCGACCCCACACCTTTGCACAGCTGTACCGGATCATGAGACTGAACTTCTCAGCGATGGTACCGTTCTCTTCAGTCGCGTCTTCGAAATGCATAGTTTATAATGTCTTAACTGTTTATGCAACGTGAAGCTTGCTGATCAGGTGCACATGACAGTCAGAAGGGCAATTGGCAAGTGTCTTTTCCTTTTTTTTTTTCGTAATGTTTACTGACATTTTGTAATTGTGGTGAATGTGAAGGTCGTAACTGAAGCTCAAGCTAGTTCATGTAAGACTTTGTGAAAAGGTTTCGTAACTCTGTCAAGAAGAGATTAATGAAAACGTTGCCATTGATGTTTACTAAACTGCCAACTGTGGATGTAACCTATTAAAATCCAGGTCTTTATTCTTGTGACAGAAAAATAAATGTAACAGTATTGTGAAATAAACCTTATTGTAATTCTGTGTATCTGAGGTGAGGGATGCTATAATGGTGTGGTCTTTGCTTTAAAAAAAAAACACATCTCTTATCTGGGACAAAGGACAACAAGTTTCCTTATCTGTGTTTATAATTCATATGTTTTGAGTTTTTTTTTTTTTTCAGTCTTGGCAGGGCAATCTCCTGATGGATAGATAAGGTTCACAAAAACAAAATTATATTCAGAAAATGTGGACTTTAATTATGTTTATTTGTATTAAAAAAAAAAAACACACACACATTGCTGAGTCTGTAGATTCACACATTAGCAAGACTCGCACACCACGATTCCGTTCTTTCACAAACTGTGCGTTTCACGGAACGCTCCCGAAGACTTCTGCAAACCTCTCCCTATCCACGACCTGCCCCAGCCTGGTGGAGAAGTACAGCACGTCACAGTGCTTGGAGAGCCTGAGCTGCAGCAGCGTCTCGTTCCTGGAGTCGCCCGTGTCCCCCAGCGTCATCACCTCCGACACGGGCAGGTAGAGGTCATGCCGCCGGCCCCAGAAGGTTAGATGAGATACCTTCAGCGTGGCTCTGGAGTCGCTGAGGTACATCATGCCGATGACCCTGCGGAGGTAGTGACTCATGGAGTAAAGCATGACAGCCGCGAAGGAGGCTATTCCAGCGGTGTAGGTGAGCAGGGAGGAGGACACCTGCCCCTCCAGGTACAGGTAGCACACAGCGGGGAGCAGGGCCGTGGTGATCCCCGTCTGAAGCAGCTTCAGCCTGGAAAGGGCTCGCAGGAGCTTGATGGCCGGCAGCTTGTAGATGAGAGTGTACTTTTCTGCACCGCGCTGGCTCTGCGCTTCCTGCAGATCTAACCGGTCCTTGTTTCCAGTTGAGAGATGTCTGAGCTGTGTCTTGATACAGGCCATGTTCTGCGCTGGGATGGAGTGGGGTGCAGGGGGGTGCCAGGTGATGGAAGGGGCGGCTCTCCACTGTCCCCAGCGAGGCACTTGTATTGTCTTTTGGTGACATTTTACCGCCAGCGACCTGGCCGAGAAGGTCCGCATGCAGAATCTCGACACGTTCTTCAAGATGAAACAAGAGTATGTTAGCAAGGTCTTGCTTACGCTAGCCTGTGAAACTAAAACATGCTTCTTTACAAATATTATAGATCAAAGGACACTGCAAGCGCTTGTAGACAAGAATCACGCAGAACTACAATTAACACCAATGTGGCATTTAAAGTGAGTAACACTATCGCAATCTATACACTCCGCAGATAAAATTACAAACAAGTCTCACACGATCAACCCATACACGACTAACACACAATAATTACCATGCCCGCCGACAGTCCAGCTTTACATATCCGATGTAGGGTTAAGAGACACATCAGTATATTGTTGGTGACCTGCAGATGCGACGATGCTACTTTACATCTCGATCATGATACAACTTAAGGAATAACTGGTCTAAATATATTATTATATACTGTAATATCGAAGAGCGTCGGTATGGCGTCTCCGTGTGGAAACAAAACATCCCTCCACACTTCCGGCCATTTTAGTTAATATATATATATATATATATATATATATATATATATATATATTATATATATATATATATATATATCCTACTCGCCTTTGTAACCACGCCACGGGATAATATAAACACAGTTTTAGAACTTTTCAGAGCTAATGTGAAACAGCTCCTGTACGTTTTCGCTAAGGAAAAGATTGAAACAGACGCCACACGCCAATTGACGCAGTGCTGTATGGGAGTTGTAGTTCCTCGTATTTCCCTGCCCGTTCACTTCCTTGCCCTGCAAAACCGAAACACACTACAAGCCCCAGTGCGCCACGTAGGCTTTGTTCGGTTAATTCAATGTTGTGTGTGTGAGTCTGTGCAGCGTTGTACTGTGTTATAAATGCAATGGCTGGCTCCAGCGTGGACACCACAACCCTGTGCTTGTTTGATGTCGACGGCACTCTAACCGCGGCTAGACAGGTAAGCAGCGAACCCGTATTTCCCCAGTAACTGCACTGGCGCCGGTGGTGCTGTGTGCACTTCATGGTCCCCGGTGCAGGGCTGTAACTTCCTACCGTGTCAGTGAATGTTGTAACCACGTGGTTAAAAGCTAGTGGGCTTGTTTGTGGAGACAGGCTGCATGTGTTTTGGGACCAGAAATCCATTTTGTACATTGGTGTTTACGTTGGGGTTATATGGAAGGCTCTTTTTTTGTTGCACTGTTCAAACCGCAAAGCTCGCCTCCTACCCCAGGCTGCAATGCCATTGGTCCAGCCAGGCACAGCTGAAACCAAAGCGTCACTTCCGATGTCGCTTGACTCCTCTTGCAATCGCTTTCCAGTGTAAACGCCAGTATAAGCTATATTAAATGTATTAAGGATGGTTGATCATTTTTAAACGCCCTATTTATACTTGTCTGAATTATCTACCTATACAGAGTTAGTCTGATGTAATTGATTTATTGTAACATTGTGCATCACTTATCGCTGATTTAGTACGTTATGTTTTTTTTTTTTAATAATTGATGTCGTTCGCTTCCGCTAAGCAGCAGTTGTAGTTATTTGCATTACGATTAGCAGGTCACTCGTGATCTGTTTGGTTCACGTTGCAACCGGCCCCGCGGCAACTTTTCAAAGCTGCGCTGATTTCTGCGGTGGAGTTGAGTGACGTCACGCGTCAGCCCTCGAGGAACGCGCACCGCTGTCATTCTGTCCAGAACTGCAAATCTGCGCTACGTGCAGAGCGCCAGCACTGTACTGAAAACACACCGCTTTCCATTGCTCTAAACTGCGTGTGTGTGTGTGTGTGTATATATAAATAATGAATTCATGAATGTATTTTCAACATGAAAAGTTATGAGTTTTACAGTGCCACACACTCTCATAGCAGGGATGGAAATAAGACTCCCACTGCATAGCTGTTTCACCCATCTGGTTAATTGCATAGCGCAACCCGGAATGGATCCCACCGCTATGCAGTGGGAGTCTTGTTCCCATCCCTGTGTCGCATTGTTGTGCAGTAACAGCCTGGTCTTGTTGCTCTCGCCCTGGCTTCCCTCTCCTCAGAGAGTCACCACCGAGATGGACTCGTTCCTCCAGAGGCTGAGGCAGAAGGTGAAAGTCGGGGTTGTGGGAGGATCGGATTTCGAGAAGATTAAGGAGCAGCTCGGGGAGGACGGTGAGCAAGAAATCATCGGAGTGAGAACTGAGACAGGGATGCAAATCAGACTTGTATTGCACAGCGGTTTCACCTGATTTTAACAGCAGCTTGATTAGCCCAGTGTGTGTACAGGTAACAAGCTCAGGTGTGTCTTATTAAACTCCTAGTGAAACCAGGAATTGATCAAACTGCTATGCAACAGGACTCTTCCTTCCATCCCTGCGAGAACTATGAGCAGGCAATCTCTTCTTGGGTTGCCGTGGCACATACTGTGCATTAGTTTTTCATTTTGGGGTAACGCAGTTTGTATTATGATTTTGGAACGTTGCCCAGGGATCTGCAATGAGGAAGAGGGAAAGGCAGACCAGGAGACAGGAATGGATTACTTATCCTGAGAGGAGACTGCTCTCTACTGGCTTTAGTGATCAGCCACTTCATCTGCATGATGATAAGGTTACCAGAGTTATACTGTTTGCTAATCTGTGTGGCTCGTGGCTTGCTATTTCAAGATGGCATGTGTCGCAGGATGTACACCAGACCCACTCTATCGAAATACAGTTAGTTACTGAACTAATAATAGGACAATGAGAATTAGGGAGGTACTAGTGAGGAAGAGCCTTTAGGCAGTTGAAATTTGACCAGCTGCAAGGTTAGAGGACTGGAAGGGTGGGGGGGTGGGGTTGTTTTTCAGATAGTTCTGTAGACCTGCAAATTGAATCTTGTTTTTGTCTGCAAAAAGCCATCAGAAGCTGCAGAGTTTTGCACAGAAAGCTGTAGAGCTTGCATTAGCTGCCTCATGCATTCTCTATAACTGAGTGAGTCGAGGGCACTGCTGATAACAACACACAGCACAGTCAAGGTGAGGGGTCACACTGACACACATTTTCAGCTGCACTTTTGAAATTAAATTGAATTTCCTTGAAACTGGCAGTGTCTGCCCCAGCTAATAGAATCAGAAATTTGATTTCCATTTGAAAAACTGTTAATAATAAAACACAGGCAACAATGTCATGTGAGCACATGTGCAGAAGCTTGAGCTTGCCTTCCTTTTTGTGATATAAATGTCCCTGTCAAGACAGTGGCCTGAATTCTCACTCTCGCTGTTGGGCTGCCCCTGTCCGAGGCTGAGCCCTCATGTGCTTTTTCTTTGTTTGTTTTATCAGTAGTGGAGAAGGTTGATTATGTGTTTGCTGAAAACGGCCTGGTCGCATACAAAGCTGGCAAACTGCTGTCCGTACAGGTTGGGAAAACTTATTTTATGTTCGTAACTTGATCAATGTAAAAGTGCTTGATTGTGTGTTTTTTAAACAGTTTCCCAGTTTCATCTCTGTCACCTGTTTTTCCTATTCAGAGTATACAAGCTCATCTTGGGGAAGAACTCCTTCAGGACTTTATCAACTTCTGTTTGAATTACATGGCAAAGATTAAACTGCCCAAGAAAAGGTAAGGAACCAGGGTCTACCTGAAGCAGTAGCCCAGGTGTTTTACTTTATTTTATTACTTCTATAACTTTGTATCAGTCACCTTTTGAATTGGAAATCAAGTCAATTGATCATGGGCACCTCTCCTGTCTCTTTAGAGGGACTTTCATCGAGTTCCGAAACGGAATGCTGAACGTGTCACCGGTGGGGCGGAGCTGCAGTCAGGAAGAACGAATGGAGTTCTTTGAGCTGGATAAAGTGAGTCGGGTAGAACCCTAATTCATAATCCTGCTGTTCATCGATGAAGTGTGAGGCAGCTTTAAATAAACAGTGCCTCCTGGCTGCTCTGGTTATTGCTTTGCGTAACAGCAACACAAATATGTGAAACCACACGTCAGTGTTTTTATGTTTACAGAAGGCGCATATCCGAGATAAATTTGTAGCTGCTCTCAGGAACGAGTTTGACGGACGTGGGCTGGTGTTTTCTATAGGTAATATCAGCGTGCTGGTTCCTGTGTGGTTTGCGTTGTACCAGCTGGTGTGTTCGTAACTGGCGTGCTTGTTTTCTCTCTCACCCACCCCAGGAGGACAGATCAGCTTTGACGTGTTCCCGGAGGGCTGGGATAAGAGGTACTGCCTGGGCATCCTGGAAAAGGATGCATACGAGAAGATCCACTTCTTTGGAGATAAAACCATGCCGGTAAGTGACAGCTGATGCAGTGTTTGTTATCTGCAAGGCTGAATCGTCCGAAAGCCACAGAAACGCTTTAGATCTGAGACATCGTTGCAGAATATTTTTGATCTGAAATACTGGACATGATTGCACACAAAGTCACTAGAAGGGTGTAGGAACCCAGTAACAAAAAAAGAAATAGCAGAGTGCATTTTCTGTTCTCCCTGTGGCATGCTTTTAAATGCATACAATCTGATTATATTCAGCAGGGGAAAAAAGATCAGTTGAGTATAGTGATCCCAAGCAACCTCTAAAGATTTGCAAATGATCTTGTGAACCTAAAAGATCTCTTCTGCTGTGCAGGTCTTCGTGGTTCAGAGGTGTCTACCTTCGCACTGCAGTATAATTTGCTATGGCTAAGTAGGCTTATGTTTTTATTCCCCACACCCCCCTCACTCTCTCTGCTGCAGGCATGCCGCTGTTGTAAGGCAGTCCTCTCAGTGCTGTGCCCCTCGTCCCTGCTGTTTGAAATGCAAAGTGATTTAATGGATCCGTTTTGTGTTTCCTGCCTCTGCCATTCATAGATTAAGCAATTGAGCTGCAGCAGCAGCAGCTGGGACCTGCAGCACAGGAAAAGCTTTCTGAATTCAATAGCCTGGTCTGGGGTTAGATAAACACTTAACCCGTCTGTCTGTTGAAAATGAATTACAAAGAGGCGTGCCGTTAGTTCCCATACAGTATGCTCTAAAGAGTTCAATGCATCCTTTAATGAATCTGAATTGAAATGGATGGAATCTAATGCAGTAAGGTTCAGCCTGTCATGTCTGTCCTCAGGGGGGTAATGACTATGAGATCTACGCGGACCCCAGGACAACAGGACACGAGGTCTCTTCTCCAGAGGACACCCAGCGCATCTGTGAGGAGCTCTTCTTCCGGTGAAGCTGTCCCGGGGTGTCTGGTATGGATAGGAACCTCCAGCAGAATGAAGGAACAGTCAAACTGTAATTCAGGGAGTGCTTTTAATATTAAACTGTAATGCAGCATCGGAGAAACACACCTCGGATTCAGGTGCGCTTCTGATAAAATCTCACTGTCTTTGTAATGCATCTGCCAATCGTTTTATGTTCAAAAAACCTGATTAAAACAAATGTCTTAACCCAAGATGTAAAAACGTTCTCTTAATTCCCATCCTGGTGAATAGAATTGTAATGACCATGGACCATCTCCAGCAATGCGTGTAGTATTTTATTTTTTTATGTTAGGAATAGTTTTGCCAGCTTGCCCTTCAAGCTCATTTCGTAGTGGTTTCTGGACAGATAGAACCACCTCATGGATTGAACTCCTTGTAATGCAGAGAACACATCTGTGCCTTTTGCTGTGTTCTAGCTGTCTGCAAGACCAAAGGTTGGATTACTATAATAGCAAGTGGAACTGTTAACCCCACCACCTCTTCATCTCAACACCTGTGTCTGTATGTGTGTTGACTGGATTTCTGAACTGCACTGAGTGAAAATGTTGTGCCAGTGTTTGAATTTGAGGGTTTTTGTCTTACAAATCGGCCCGCTTTAAAGCATCACTTTCTCATCGTTTCTTAATCTTTATTGTGCTTTTTTATTTTGTATGTGTTCGGCCGCTATATCGTCGTCTACTGTCATGGTATTAACTGGCTTTAAAAAACCAAACCGTTCAAATTCTTTCTTTCCGTGGGAAGCAGTGTCAAACATAAAAAGAACAGTGTCTTGCTTCTAAAGCACTTCATTTTAAGTAAGTTTGCTAATGAGAGCTTAATGCATGCAAATTAGATCGGAATGCATCTAAAAGCTTATTAAGAGATAAATCTGATGGCCAATTCCAGGAAAAACTTGAAGGAATAAATGCAGCGTGTGACTTGCGGAAAAGAAACTCCAATTTACATGCAATTAAACTTCATTTAATTGAAGTCTGGTAACTCAGAAAGACACTTGCTAATAACAGGTGGTGCATTGCTGCTGTATGCATAGGAATACTTGCCCTGCACGAACAAGTCTAACATGCAGCCGGTCACTACCTTCCTGCTAAAAAGGAAAGCACTTAATAACTAAGCAACGCTTCGTCAAGCAAGGTGTCAGCAAATACAAACGCCTGAACTTTTAAAAACAGATTATTAAAAGATTAGCGTTTGAAATGTTGTGAAAGGGTAGAGCGACCCGCTCGCTGGCTGTGCTGCTTAGTTGTACGCTCCAGATTATCATGGGATTATCAGCACACTGAAGCACAGCACTTTATTCATGTTTATTGAAAACCCACTACATTCACTCCAAGTCATTTAAAATGGTCAAAAACAGAATTTAAAAACAACATTAAAGTGGATAACAAGAAAAGCCTAGACTCATCTATGAACGTTCCGAACTGACAATACTGGTACAAATCTTGTGTGTGTTCTTATGCTTGTCTGGCAGCAACTGTCAGGTTGTTCCTGTGTGTGGGTGTTAACAAACCCAGAAGGGAACGAGTCTGTTTTGTGGATGCTGAGAGGAGGTGCACACTGTTTAGAGAATTGCTTAATGAGACACACCTGGATGAATTAGCCAGTTAGCTGCGCTTACAGCTCTTGCAGCCCGGTTCCTGCCAGTGAATGCGTTTGCAGTGTCAGTGTGTACAGCTCGAATCCTCCTGGTCACAGGGCTGCATCACTAGAGGGCCTCTCCTCTTCCACAAACACATTTAAAACTGGTGATTGCACTTCCGACAAGCAGAAGCGATTCAAAACGTCCTACCCTTGAACTACTGCACGGAAAAATACAACTTCTTTTGTGCCTAGATTTCTATTAATAAGACAGTATTTTTTACAGGCACGAAAGTGTTTTGTAAATACAACTTCTTTTGTGCCTAGATTTCTATTAATAATACAGTATTATATATATATATATGTATATATAAATATAGATATATATATATATATATATATATATATATATATATATATATATATATATATATATATATATATATATATATAAAAAAAATAAAAAAAATTTAAGTTAGAAACAGACTGCATTTAATGTAGATACACATCCAGGATGGTTTGGCCTCCAACACTTCAAACTTATGAAAAGGGATTTCAGAACACAAGTATCAAGATTAATTTTTTTACACCTCAATTACCAAGAAAAAAAAAAAGGAAAGTAATGGTGAGGGGAACAAAACTGCTTTACTTCACAACTAGCTTTTCATAAGCTGGTGTTAAAATTAACCCCCCCCACACACACACAAAAAAAAACACACCTGAAGCAGCGCTATATACATTTTTCTCCTTTTGAAATAAAAATAAAAGGCCACCCACGTGACAGGGTGACTGTCCTCCTCCTCACACTACCCCCTCCTCTCCTGTGGCTGGTGCTTCCGATGATGAAGCCGTTGGCCAGGTCTCCTAGCTGCTGATGACATGCCCTGACCAGGTCTCATGCTTGGTGCCAGGGGCCAGGTGGGTGATGGTCACTTCCACAGCTTGGACCTTCTCCATCTTCGGAGGAATGGAGCAGAGCTTGTAGGAGACCTCATCCCCCTCCACTGGAACGTACTCTCCTTCGATGCTGCGAGGACAGAGAGGGAGAGAGAGAGAGAATTATAGAACAGCCTGTTCAGCTGAGCTGTAGGACTGGGAACATGTTTCACACAGCCCGATTAACACCAGTGTTGGACTGTGTAATGCTACCTTTGGAAAGGCAGGTCCCAGATTAATGCTAATCAGGGTCTGTGTAGCTCAGTAAAATAAACTACTTATATACTACTTATATCTGATTTAACCTTGGTTAAATTCAAATGCACACATGCATATAAGAGTTGGATCAGGCAGGCTGCCTCGTTTACTAGATTGAGCTGCAAACACAGGCAAGATGACCTGGATGTCACTTTAAAAGTCATTCAGGATGTACCGTCGTGAGAGGCGAGCCACATCTTCTCCAATCATCCCTCTGAGTGATCACACCAGTCATTAAGCAAAATGAAAAGCGCTCATTTGTACCAAACCTGACAGTTATGGTTTTTAAAATAGAAAAAGTGCAAAATAAAATTACACAGAACAAAAAGAAAAATGCAGTGCCAACAGGGAGGTGAAGTGAAGCAGGTTTTTTAATGCAATCGCAAATCTCTCATTCCCTGGTTGTACAGCATCACAGGAGCGCAGCAGTTTCTCACACTGCCATGCTGCGGGTGCCATCCTTGCCCGTCTCTCACAGTACTTCATGCTCAGCCCTTCTATTTTACTATTTCTAAAGAAGTCTCAAATATGGTTCGTATTTGTGTGTTTCTGCAGAGTGCCTCCGGGCTTCCTCATACCAATCCAACACGGTCACAACTTGTCCAAATGATTCACTGCTTTTTAAATCTTTCAGTTACCTGGGGCAAAAGGTCATACAGATGCTAATCTCTGTTAAATCCAGGCCTGTTTTTGCAAACAGTCTACCTGATCAGCATTGTGTTCTGTCACCTGGAATGGAAATGTCTCCCTCCTTGTCCTCCCCCCTCTCCCCCCCTCTCTGAATGACTCACGCAGCTCAGACCAGCACAACACAAACAACAAGCCTCTACAGGGTTAGCTGATTCTGTGACATTTAAATTGACGTCACTGCCACACTGCAAAGCTTTTCTTCAACTCAAACCAACATCATCACCTAGCCCATAAAAAAAGGGGAAAAACAATGATCCCAGCGCTCTCAAAGAAAACCACACATGACCTTGCTGAAGAAAGACACTGTGCATGCATGTACACATTCTACATGCAGTGGTTAAAAAGCAAAGCTACAAATGACAGCTCCGTGTGTGTGTGTGTTTTATATATATATTTTGTTGTGTTAATTGTGTGTGTGAAAGTGACATCTTGACCAGGAGGCAGAGCAGAAAGTATCAGTTGCAGATATTGCCACACTCTGCTTTCCAGCGTTATGAAGTGTAGGCCAGCCCTATTCTATGTGCAAGCATGTGTCAAGTCAGGCTTTCACCCAGACCCCAGCAGACTCACTCTGAGATGTGCACGAACACGTCTGCGCCTCCGTCCGAGGGCGTGATGAACCCGTGTCCTTTGGCGCGAGAGAAGCACTTGCACACGCCCGTGTACAATGGGCCCGCCGCAGCCCGTGCCGCCCTGCGACCAGCAGAGAAACGTGTGGGTTAACACTGCAGCACCCACAGCGCACAACCGAGAGATTACACGCGAACATGAAGGCTGATTCGGGGAATTCCAGGGTCCTGCAGCCTTGGGAAAGGCCACCTGGAAATGCTAGAAGAGGGTTTGTTAAACTGCAAGAAGTCTTGATGAACCTCCCTGTTAATCTTTCCTTCTAAACCTGCAGAGGCTTTACACTGGTGCACAAGCTCCGAAACATTTCAAGTCTACAGACTGCCGGCGGCATCAGCAGGAATCATTTAAAGATTCATCAAAAGGAGAGGATTTCTAGAATGAAAGTCAGGGCGCAGAGGGGGGGGATTACTTATATTATCCATCGTTAATCATTTGACATTTAAAAACACACTATTAAAAGGACGCTGACGGAGGACTTGACTGTATCTTTCACGAGCGATTAAAATCAGAAGCCCTCTAGGAAACATTTTAAAATGACCCTGGTGAATCCCAGTGATGACGGGGCATTGAATGATAGTTTGTTTGCATCACTTGCAGCTTGACTTATTTCAGACCAGCACACCAGTGAAAGCAGAGCACAGTCTCTGTGTGCTGGTGCCAGCTCTGCAGATCCTGGGGGTGTCCTGTCGAGAGAGGGGGAAGGGTGCGATGGTACTCACGCGGAGCAGGTCCTGGGGGGTCCTGTCGAGAGAGAGGGGGAAGGGTGCGATGGTACTCACGCGGAGCAGGTCCTGGGGGGTCCTGTCGAGAGAGAGGGGGAAGGGTGCGATGGTACTCACGCGGAGCAGGTCCTAGGGGGTCCTGTCGAGAGAGAGGGGGAAGGGTGCGATGGTACTCACGCAGAACAGGTCCTGGAGCGGCGGGTGGGCAGGGGGCTGGGGATCAGGTAGCCCCTCATGGGCGACGGGCAGCGTTCTCGGGTGCGTCCGCACTCAGGCAGCTGCAGGGACCCCGGAGAGAGGGGAGACTGCGGGGAGCCGGGGGAGATCGGGGAGGAGGCGTCGGAGGACATGGTGGGCTCAGGCACTGAAACACACAGCTGGACTCCAGCAAGCTGCGGGAGAGGAGGGAAGATATGAAATACAGTATTCAAAAGAGGGAGGGAAGATATGAAATACAGTATTCAGGTAGAAACTTTTGTGAATGCTGCTTATTGTAACTCATTTTTACAAAGTTTCTTTTATTGCTGCTTCAAATCACAGAGTGGATGAGTTAATCACATATGTGCATGTTATTTCTCACTACATCTGGTCTAAATAGAGAGAGCATGTTTTATCCCTTCTCTTTGTTCTGAACACGCCTTGGGCACCAACAATGACTCCATTAACAGATGCTCAGCAGAACAATACACTTCAGCTGTAGAGCAGAAACGATGAAGCGAGGGTGCGTGAAATTCATTATAAAACCGAACTGCTAATGATAATGGAAGTTTCTTAATGATAAAAAAAGCATTGGGTGAGGAGTCAGGAGCTGCAGGTATTCATTTATTGCATTTATATAGCGCTTTTTGTAAAGTAAAATTGCAAAGCACTGTACAGCACATAGCAGAAAAAAGAACCACAGTACATTTCTATAGTGTGTCAGACATACAACTGCCATATAAATAACAGTATACACAGAATATAAAAGCAGCAATTTTAAAAAGTTACATTAACACCCACTAAGATAAGAAAGCCATTTTATATAAGTGCGTTTTTAGTCTTGACTTGAAAACTGTAATGGTCCCAGCTTCCCTGACAAACGAAGGCAGAGCATCCCATAATTTAGGAGCTCTACAAGAAAAAGCCCTCCCTCCTCCCATGCTGCTTTTGTTGACCCTCGGAATAACCAGCAGCCCCGCATCCTGTGATCTCAGAGTGCGGTTTGGAAGATACAGGGTCAGTAACTCCTGCAAATAACTAGGTGCTAATCCATTCAGGGCCTTGTAAGTTAACAGCAAAATCTTCAAATCAATTCTATACTGCACAGGAAGCCAGTATAAAGAGGCCAAAACAGGGGTAACGTTCACTTTCTGGTTTTAGAGATGGTATTCTGAACAAGCTGCAAGCGGAATACCACATGTTTTGGGACACC
>NC_054560.1:9681530-9704551 GCF_017654505.1 Polyodon spathula
AGTAAAAAGCGCATTATAATAACCAATTCTAGATGAAACAAAGGCATGCATTAGTCTCTGGGCATCAGAGATCCAGCTGCGATCTGGAAACGCTGTCGCCAGAGAGACTCAAGAGAACCTTATGGACAGCGCCGCAGTGCAAAGAGCCGGTGAATCACACTGGCATCGTAATGGGGCTCCCTCCCAGCCAGGGGGAATTGGATTTAAAGCCCAGAGTTACCAGCGCTCTGCGGTGCATGAGTTACCTACGCTTTTAAACTGAAGACAGTAAGCTCATTTAATTAGGCAGGAAGGAAAGCAGGCAGGCAGGCGAGACCAGAATCCAGTTTACCTCGATAACAGAACAGCGGATTGAAATTCACAAGACTATAATGTGCAGTGGACAGCTTTACTGTGGAGACATTTATATAGTCAAAATCATACATACAGGAGCACCAGAATACAGTTAAAAGAAAGATGTTAAACTTCATAGTATTAACAGATAGTTAAACAAAAGCCATGCCAGGTTGTTCTATATATAGTAGAAGAAATACAAAACTAAGAGAAAAACAAATGAAGTGGGTTAGGCTGTTAATGGATACAGCAACCCTTCTTCCAGAATTACATTGTGTACAGCAAGCACTGCTTCTTCTCTTTCATTTACAACCAATACTCCCCTTCAGACTGCACAGAGAACCCGACGCCACCTCCTTCGCCTCGGGTTATCCAGGCAGATGATAAACAAGCTGGATATTGTTAGGCTTCTCCAAAGGGACTGCACTTCCTGGAACAGCCCCAAACGTCTTCCTGTTTTTGTAACTAATCCAGTTACACGGACATGTTTCTTTGCTTTTCTTTCTTAAAAAACTCAAGCTCTGGAAGATTCCAGGGCCTGCTGAGCTAGCCCTGCAAGTCGGAACTAGTTTGTTATTTAGGGATTGATGGTTGTGTACAGCGCATCTAGGAAAGAAACAAAACTAAAACCAAGAAACAAGCAAACAAAAACCCTAGAGTATGCTAGGGGTGCAGGACAGCATGATACACAGAAATCCACAGACCAGAGGAATATAAAATACAGTGAGTTGACATTGCTGGCAACTGAGCTATCAACACAGTTCATTAAGGACTAGCACACTGCAATCAAGACAGACCTAGGGTTAAATCATGAGTCTCCCTGTGCTTGTCCCTACTGGTTCATAACCACGTTAGACCTTTATAGCAGACCTCGTCTGTGGATTTCTCACATTTAAACCCTGGACTCAGCTGAGGCACTGTGTTTTCAGACTGCACTGCTGTTAGCTGGATCACACAGCTCCTGGTCTCTTCAGTTCCAGCTCTGTGCTGCAGTGTGTCTACAGGGAAGAGCGCCTTGTTCTCCAGCCTGTGTTCAGAATCACTGGGGGGAGCACATTCCTCCCGCTGTCCGCTGCTGTAGCACAGGCGATTCCAGAAACACTGTCTCTTTTTTATTTTTGTTCCAGCACTTTGACTTGGCTGAACCCCTGCCAGCATGCACGTCCACACTCACAGTCCCAGTGCACAGAGCTGCGGCTTCCAGAATGATCGCTTTACAAATAAAAACAAATACTAGGAAGAGCGACTGCATGGAAGTTACACTCAGACAACAATATTATTATACTCTTACTTGATTTAAAAGCATGACAACCAATTCAACATCAAGTTTCCCATGCAATTCTACGAGCGGTTTCTCAGGCTAGCGGGTCAGGTTTCATTCTCTAAGGCAGTGCTAGTACTTTGGAATGTGCAATGAAAGTCAGGTAACATTTGTATCCAATTGCATATCGTGTAGCGATTCCAATCTACCTGCAGGCGTTTAGAAGACCAACACTGATACATTGCAGGAAGCCATTCAACTCTTACAAGTATAGAGTGTTTTAAATTATAATTTGTTTTATTATTAGTTTTACTTGTTTAGTTGTAGTTTATACAGTTTTTTGCGAAAGCTGAACATGGCAGCGTACGTCGTCTTTCTAGAACGAGCAACGGGAATGAAGTTGGTTCGGAGGATTTCGATCCCAGCGACAGTGATGCTCACTTATCACTCAGCAATGACGATGAAGAGGATGTGGAGCCAAGAACAGCACAAACAAAGAGCATGCAGCTACTTTAGTAAGCCAGCTGCAAACGGGGAGCTGTTTGGTTTGAAATGGCAGTGCTGTGACGAAATACTATCAAAACACAGCACTGGGTACAGGGAATAAATCAGGCATCTGCGGCAGCCAGACCCATCACAACGCCTGCGCAAAGCAGCTGTGCACACGCATTTGTGACTCTCCCTCCAACACAAGGGAAGCAGAGACTGCAACAAAGGTGCAGGGTCTGCTACGAAAATGAAAACAAAAGAAAGGACACAAGAAAAATGTGCAGTGGATGTGAAGACAAGCCCGGGTTCTGTTGTATTGAACATTTCAATACATGGCACAGAGCAAGTCGATCAAGCCACATGGTTTGATGTTATTGGATAATTACCGTTTGCTATTGTTATTAGCAGCGTCACTGTTTTCATTGTTAAAAAAAAAAAAACACAACATGTTTGTACAAAATAGATATTTTATCTCTATTTGAACATGGGTGTCCTCGTATACCCAAGCATAAAGGGTAAATAAACACAAAATGTGTAGTATTTAATTTAACATTTAATAGCAATTCAGTTTGAAAATATTACAGGTTTGAAAATAATAATAATAATAATAATAATAATAATAATAATATTCAAAATTTGGTACCTGGGAAGGGTTTCATTTTTACATCTGGAGTTGAAGTACTGCACGCTCAGCTATGAGTTATTAAAACACGATCTCAATAAGCAGCAGCATCAGCACCACACCGACACCCCACTCCGAGAATGGGCTCCCCTGTAAGCGTTCACTCGCGTCTCAGCACACAGTAACGGGGAATAAAAAGCAAAAACTTTTTCGCTCTTCTATAAAACAAATCCGCAGCGAGATACCCGGAGACAGCTGCCACAGAACATTGCCACCAATTCATTAGCGTGACTGAAAATATGACAGATTCTGTTTGGGTAACATATAGTGTAAAAGCTGCAAATGACAAATGTGTGTCGCTGAATGGAATTCTTCTGGTATTTGTAAATTTAGCACAGTTGATCGTGATGTGCATGGTATTAGCAGTATAGTACCGTAGCCTACATTGAACTAGGCTATTCAGATTGAATTGCTGCTTGCCTCAGTTATGTTACCGTTTCATCTTCTCTCTCTCTTGTTGCAGCTGAACCGCTGTCCTGCAGGTAAATTCACTCGAAAGTGAAGGCTGTTTGTCTGAATGCTGGCACCTATTTTTAAGATGCTTTCCTCTTCTGTTGAGCACAGCCTGCTTTCAGGGACCTGGCTGTCAGTAGATCCAGGAAGGAGTCCTATCTGCCTCCCTGGCAGACCTGCGAGTCCAGCAGCGATTTGCATTGTTATCAGGAGGCTGGCAGTGCAAGGACTCAACAAGCACAGCGGAATGGATAAGGGCAAAACAATCAAAAAGAGAGACTGGATTCAGAAATAAAACAAAAGAGATATACATACACGGTGCCTGCGTCAGTCAGGGCTGCATACGAATGACCTCTACCCTTCGAGATGAACCCTTTCATGCACACAGCCTTGTCCATGAAAGGGTTAATAGACTGGCGCATTCCCTGCTTAGGGGACTAATTGCTGCCCCACCACCAGCTCTGTATGATCTGGTGCAGGTACAAAGGTCTGTGTAGCTCAGAGTACACTTCTTATTGTACATGGCACAGATCCTCACGCCCAGACAAACAATTACACTGGAATAACTGCATTGTGAACAGTGGTGAAACACCCAGCACACCATCGATGTACAGCAAGTCACTGCAGAATTACTGAGTGGACAAAAATCACCCCGAACTCATACTAATCTTACACTTTAGAAAGAAGGGTGAAAAAGAAGAAGCTTTCTACAAGCTGTAGTAATGGTTTGTCTCGTCACAAACGCAAAGTGAACAGCTGAACGGCTTCATTATTTGAATAGCAATTGATCCACTCCTAATAAAACCACGTGGAACAGCGAGTTCGGCTTGCAGTAAATGCTGGCAATGCTCGACAGCTTCCCCCAGACCGGGACAGCCACTCCGCCAGCCAGACCGACAGATTCCAGAGAGGGATGGAGGAAAGGGTGTTATGTCCTCTTTCACTTAAAGCAGTAGCTAACACCCCCTGGCTTTCCATACATCCACACTGGGAGCGACGTATCACTGCAAGAGTTGTGATTCTTTTCATATTTTATTTTAAAGGGACTGATCATTTTAAAAAACTATTATCAACACACACACACACACACTTCAACCGGTCTAAGACTGGCATCTGGAACTGTTTGTATTGTCATGCCACCAGGAGCTCACTAGTTCAAATCCTGGTTGCGCCGAGTTGTGGATCTTGGCTGGAGGTGCAGATTTACACAGTAGTGCCAAGACGACATGTCAATACCACGGTGTATTTTAGATGCTGCTGCATAGAGAATTCTAAATCAAACCTTTCTGAATGGATTTCTAACACAGAGCCTCTCGACGGCCGAGTCACCCTCTTCAGCCACACTCGACTCCTCTTCTGCAGGGGCGGTTCATTTCACATTGCGCTGTAGGCGGCCGTGTTTGTGGAACGAATATTTAAGTGGGCATTACTGCATTCAGCAGATTGAAATCAAAACAATTCATACAAATAAATTAATGAGCAAACAGTTCTGAAATTGTTCCAGGAACTGTGCAATTATAACCCTCCCCCCTCTTCAATCTGGAGAACGGAGATTTCATCAAATCAGGAGGAGGAGGAGGAGGAGGAGGAGGAGACATTGTTATGTTACGTAGGCGGCGAACACAGGGAACACGAAACTCAAGCAGCTCTTATAAAAGCTGTTAAAATACAAACTGACTTCCCTGCGGAGAAGCCAGCGGGTCTGTGAATCAGTCTGCAGCACTGCAGTTTCAGAGGTCACGTTTGCAGACTGTTGACGGAACACATTTTTGCAGACTGTTGATGGAACATGTTTGCTGCAGTACAACATTCATGATCTTCATTTCACTTTGTAGCAGCAGTCATTTGCAAGGACTTTGAATCTACAGTTTCCCCCTCAGAGCACGACGCACTCAAATCTGACCCTGACAAGTCAAAGATGGGCCTCCACTGTTCAAATAGTTGGCTGATCCATCTGGCACACAAACACACTGCTTACAAGTTGCTGCGTTATAAATCCCCTCCCCGAATCTGAACATTTCAACCTCCACAGGAGCTGGCACTCCTCACACAGGTTCAATTAGAAGCAACGTTAGAGCCGTACCTTCATCATAAATCAGCCTGTACTGACTTGCAAACCATTTAGAAATGACCAGACATTGCTAAGCAACCGAGGACACTGAGAGGACTCCAGATGGAGTTCCTGCAGTAGATGTTAAATCAACATCCTCTTCATGCATCTATTCTCCAGGCAACGATCAACCCTGCTCTGCTGGCACAGTGCAGTTTGAATCTCTGCGCCTGGAAACAGCTAGATATAAAACATATCAATATCAAAAAGAGGACTGAAGACATCTGTCACAGCACATTGGTTTCGTTTTTTGCTGTAGTAAGAGACAGTTCAGCCGCGCCAGTGTCTTTCTCACAGAGAGGTGATTCGCAGGTGTTCTGCCGACACGCTCCAGTGACCTTCATCCTTGCACGGATGAGGTTTATAGACTCATCCCAGGATTAATGCACATCAGGTGCTTAGGAAACCCTTTTACATCCTGGGAGTGCAATCTGACGCCAGGACAATCTAGCAGATCACAATTTTCCCTGATGAAGACTGGAAAATCATTTCCACACACATCGAGATTAATGAGAGCCCTACACTACAGCTCCAATAGGAGGTGATGTCAATGAGAGGACTTCCCAGCAGGAACTCGAATCTCATGCCGGCCATCCCTCCCACTCCCGCATGCGATGTGTATTGTGATGCATCATGTGCTGGACCCTGACAGCCGGGCACAGCCATCACAGGCACACACATCTGGCTCACAGTCTCTCACTGCAGTCACAGGACCCAAGTCGTACTGTAACTGTAACTCTGACTCTTCAGTTTGTATATAATAAAACTGACTGCTTTTTTTTTCAATGCTGTGTAATATTGTACTGGTGCGGACCAGTTGAAGATCAGATCTGGGACTCCAATCCCAGAGCTTCAGCTGAACTTGCCTAGCATAAATAAAAACTGTGCACAGTGTAAACGTGGTCACACTTGTAAAGCATGCTGCGTGCGTCCTGCCAAGTCCTCGAGTGAAGACTACAGCACACGGCAGACGCTGCCAAGAAATGAGAAGCGCTGCCACACGGGCTGGCTGATTGCTACTAGACTGACCAGCAGACAGGCAGCAATGCTGTAACCTTGCATCACTCTGTGTCTCTCTGTGCACCCACGCTTCGCCAGACTTGCACATTTGACCTAGGACTGATTCACGACAATTTGCAACAGATGTTCCGAAGAGTCGATCTTTTTGGGACTTCACCTGGCGACAATAACGGCAGCACGTACGCGTTCGATGTGATTGCAATGTTTTGCTAAGCATATTGACATACAGCACATCTCATTAAAAGTACTATCACCAGGAGGGAGCTGTCCCTATGCCAAAGCTATGCATGGCCCAAGACAGACCTGACAGCCAGTTCTACACACCAGAGGAGAGTTTCACAACACACACATCTGTTTGATTTGTAACATCAGGCACAGCATTCTGCACATCCTACAGAGAGACACGAGGGGCTTCTTAAGGAGGGGAGCTGCTGTGGGTAATGGGGTCACGCTGGGTCATCGGCAAACAGGCTGAGTGGAGACAGGCAAGGACAACGCAGCTTTCTGTAGATTGAAAGTACTGAATAGCTGTTCTATAAAAACAAGAATTCGTTAATAACCGATTGACTGCTTATCTGAAGGCTGCCTGCGCTTATTTGCCGTTAAAAGATGGACCTTGGGATTACTTCAGGAACGCAGGCAGGAAGCAACACAGTGTAGTCTGCGTTCAGTTTGAATGTGGGGTTGTTTACACACCTCATGCACGGCGCTTTCTCAGTCGGATCACACCGTGCGTTTACTGCTTTCTTACGCTACACTATACCTGGTGGAGTGCGGGGTAGTAAGGGGGCTCGGATAGGGGTATAACGAAATGATTTCAAGTTGAAACCACTCCCAGTGCATTTTAAGTACGCATCCGTGGTCAATCACACATTCCTGCATTGAGCCCAACCCCGAATGTTAACTTCAGTTCTGATCGGAACTCTCTTGCAACCATGTAACATCCAAATATAAAGAGAAAACTACGATCATTTGCAACCTCTCCATGGAGATCAATCTTTTGGGGGTAAAATCGTAAAGCTCTGAGGGGAAAAAAAGACAAGCAAAGTGGATTGGTACGGGTAGGAAGATCCCAACCTTGAGACATTTGGCTGACCTGAATTGTTTTACAGTTAACCAAACGCATAGACAAGTATGTAGTATTTATTTTAATTGTGATATTAGTTTAGAAATATCTAAATGTACCTTTTGTGTGTCCGCTTGAAATACACACCCCGTTTACAAGAAACAAGACCACAGGCAACGTAGGAACCTGCAAACTCGCCAGAACCCTTCCAATAAACACGTTCCAGTTGCAAGAACCAGGAATCGCCAGTCTGCTCATTAAAGGATATTGTGAAATTAAACCATCAATATCTTTCCGTGCAAACTTTGTACAAAAGTGCACCCTTTCAAATGTGCTTCGCTTACCTAAAGCCACTTTGCATGAACGGAATGAGTAGTTTTCTGCAGTGTAAGTATATATCTCTTCCCAGGTGACCAGCGATCCAGCCCTATTGACAAAAGCCAGCTTGTGTTACCCGGACCGCCAGCTCGTCACTTTCAAAGGGCGTGATGCAGCTGCAAACACTCTGCACTGACATCACAATAGCAAGAGCGTTACCGTATATCTCTTAATACGAGGAGCGCGGTTGTTCTGTAGTCACCTGTTTTAAAGTTACAGTAGCTTTATGAGCATGTAACTGGTAGTGCCTAGAACAGGGCTGCCCAACCCTGGTCCTCGGGACCCCCGTGTCTGCTGGTTTTCATTCCAGCTGAGTCTCCATTACTGAAACAGACCCTTCATTGAACTGATCATTTGCTTAATTAGACCTTGTTAATTGTTTTCAACTCTAATCAGTTGCAGATTTCAAGTTAGCTATAACATTTTATAAGTAACTTGAACTGTGCAACTTTTTAGGAGCTGAGAACAATTTTTAAAAAAAGATCTTTAAGCAAATTATCAGTTCAATGAAGGATCTTAGTTAAGAAATTGAAGCTCGGTTATAAGGAAAACCAGCAGACACAGCAGGGGGTCCCGTGGACTAGGGTTGGGTAGCCAGCTTGTTTTGGGTTTCCTATTATCAGTACGTGTTCTAGAACTTCTGTTTAAAAACCTCTGCACTATCCTTTGATTTCAGATTTGTTCCATATACTGTATCCGTAAAACCGCCTTAGCGGAGTACCACGAAACTCGGTATTAACATATTCTGCAGATATAGCGGGGTGTCTGTCCGCATTTATCCGGATGATCGCTTATGAAATTGTGATTAAACATTTCATTGCAAATTCGTGTTGTATTCTGTGCATACTGCTGACTCGATCATCAACTTCTTCATCATGCTGCTAGCCGTCCAATGGGGTTGGATCTTACTGTCAGCGGAGTGCTGACGTGCACAACGTTGAGCTGCAACAAGCCAATGCATCCGCTGACCTTTTTTTTTTTTGGATGCAGAGATGATAATACTGGAACTGAACCCTGTGCTTTGCTGGAATACTTGTTGATTTCACTGTGTGAAATAATTAAATATATATTATAGTCTTTGAGGGACAGTACCCCTCAAACTGGCTGAGTAGCTAGCCCCTTACGGGGGTCCTTATTTTCCAGTAAGGGCCTCCCATTCAAATTGTAACTGGATCAACCTTGCTTAGCTTCCGAGAGCTCATAAGAGCCACCTCCCAGGTGGCTGAAGGTTGAATATTCACGTCTCCACTCAATAACACGTCTGAACAGCTCAGTTATTCCTGTTAAAATGAACTGGATCAATGGTAATGGCCTTTTCCACTGGCCTTGAGCTTGCCTGGAGAATCCTTACTGCTGGGCACTGAATGGACTTGTTCCTCATTTCATTCAAATCATGTGACAATGTGCCAGCCTATAGTGCTGAACAGTCATGTTATCCGGTCCCTGATTCTCCAGTCACACCAAGATTGAACACCGGATTTCAATACAGGGCATACGTTAAACGCCAATGCCCCTGCAGAACTTCCCCCAAATTAAAATGTTATTTTTTTTTATTACATGTGAATCCAGATCATTGAAGGCACAGGCACAGTCAGACAGATACAGCTCCATTAATCTTAACTGAACAGACCTGCATAAGGTAGCAGGTAGAATCTGAAATATTGATTCTCTTAGTCAAGGCATCAGCATATGCTACAAAAAGTGAGGAAGGTGTTGGGATGGATGTGCAAAACATCCAAGTCATATTAAGCAGTATGAATGAAGAGTTAATGGGCTGAATACCACAGATGGAACCCCATTCCCTTGGGTGAGTCCAGTCTGGTTCTCTAACCACTCAGCTATTTGTTTCTCATACAAAACACATGAGACGTCTACAAATGATTTTAAAACGACCCCCTTTGGAACAACCACACACTTGATTTGCTGCTAATTTCAAAGCAATAATGGTGTGTGTGCTCGTTGTTGTATCAAAGATGCATGCATTTGGACTAATATTAAAATATACAGCTGAATCTAGTTGGTGTTCAAACTATACCCGCATCACACGGAGCTGAATGGAATGGTGAGATTCACTTGCTGTACAGTTATACTTGGATTCCCTTCACACACAACAGCAGGGTATCACACAGCTGCATGATTTACTTGTACTTTTATTTATTTTTGGTGTATTTAACTTACATAGCAATTTCCATATAAAATCGGTCCAATAAGCAGAATGTAAACTTTGCAACATAAAAACCTAATTAAAAATTCTAAATCTATTAAAATATATCCATTTCTGTTAAACGGGGTGGTTGCTGTAAATTCATACAACATTCTGTTTCCAAGCACACTGAATAAGACGTCGGACACTTTCAAGGCAGAACCAGCAGATGGCGCTGTTGTCCCAGCTTTACAGCTGCCTGCACAATCACGGTGTGCCTTGCTCATGTTTGTGGAGATTATTCTCGTCATTCATTGGTCCATTAAAGAATATAATGCACACACGATCACCGTGCAACCAAATTATCGCTCTGATGTGAAACTGAACTGAAGTTCAGACAGAGGAAGTGAGGAACACCTTCTCCTCTTACTGGCCTCTGGACCACCTTGCTGTGAATCAGCTGGGTTTGGACAACCTGCCACTGAAGCTGTACAGTAACTACCCTATTAAAAGTGTCTCCACAGTTAAAGCACAGCAAAGTGCAACAAAGCATAGTACAGCACAGGTAAGCACTGTGAAGAATAGCGAGGCACAGGTAAAGCACATTAATAAACATGGCAAACCGGGACACACTGTGTGTGAATGCATAGTATAACCAGAGGACAAGACATGGCAAAACTGCAAACACTGTAGCAAGCGTTTCTAAGGGTTCCAGTACCAGCTGGCTGGCTGGCTGCCTTGCTCTACCAAGCAACTCATTTTCATTTGAGAAATAAATAAGCAACTGAAATATGACTGAACCCATGAAACCCTCACGAGAGTTACAGCTTCATCACCTGAAATATGACTGAACCCCCTTAATACAGACCTGGAAGAACTTTCCCCACATAACCCTAAAAGATCATTAAACTGATGTTCAATGATTGTCCTTGATGTGTAACCCTTGACTTGAGAAAAGACAACTGTGTCGACCAAAGCTTTAAAACGATACAGAAAGGCTCACTTGTCTGTTTTATCGCAGTAGATTAGTGTTTGGTACAGGTTTGTGTCTTACCATTCTGCACCAACGCCTCAGGTATTCAGAAAGCGGTTTTGCTGTGAATTTCTCCAGGCTGCTTTCTGTTAAAACTCTCTATTTCAGATATTTAAAATGTACACATTATACATAAACTGGAACCCTCCCAGACTGATAATTATAATTTGAGAAGCAAAGTTTAAAATTCAGCAATAGAGTTCTGCATAAATTCATCAAAACAATTGCGTCATTTTTTTTGTCTAATTTAAAACTAGATAAACATGCATAAAATCACAAAATGACAACATCTTATGGGTCTGTCGATTTCACCTGTTTTTTTGAGGGGAAAAAAACATGTAAACATACTGAGGTTTGGAAACATTGTGTTTTAAAGACATCTAAAGGATGTGCATGCATTTGTCTATACTGTAGATGCAGAACATGAAGATTACCTGTTCCTATTGCATTTGTCTATACTGTAGATGCAGAACATGAAGATTACCTGTTCCTATTGCATTTGTCTATACTGTAGATGCAGAATATGAAGGTTGCTTGTTCCTATGCTGTGCACACTGTTCAGATGCATTGAGAGAGAATGCTGCTACTCGTCAGATTCCAACCCTAACAGATACAGACGCACATATAAAAATGTACAACTTCATTAAGAATCTATGGACAAGACACACACTCAAGTTCTCTACATAGCAGCAAATTACAGGTGCGTCGAGGGCGGCGGACACAGCCAGCTAAAGCCAGCGACGGCGAGACTGTGCGTGTGTATGTGTGTGTGAGTGAGTATGTACATATATAATGCATTCAGTCTGCGAGAGGGACTGCCCTTTGTTAGAAATCACAGTCAGCACCGCGTCCCACTGTGGAGTGGAGGTGGCTGGAGGTCACAGCAATACCCATCCGCACGCGAAGAGCAATATTCCACAACTGCAAGAGAAAGACAAGTTAAACAGGGCGCCTTGAAGAGCAGCAACAGAAACAAAGGGCTACACTCAAATCATCAGCAACCAGGTTTATTTACTGCACACCACAGAGGCACAGCCCTCAATACCTGGGCCCTGAAGCCAACAAAGGAAACCGTGCTTGTTTCAAAGCGTGCTAGTTTACTGAAACCAATACCTTGTGCACACTGTGAATAGAAACAAACTGACCGTCGAGTGTGAAGCTACACATAACTGGCACTCATCATCAAGCATTAGCTGGCTGTAAAAACACTGCTCTGCACAGCTACTTAATCAAATGTTTGATGCCAGTTACATCTCAGCTAAGAGTTTCAGATAAAAAAATAAATAAGTACATCAATTAAAAAAAAAACGAGACTTTACAAAAAAAAGTTAGAAAAAAAATAATAATAAAGAGAGTCACAAACCTTAATACAGCCCCCCTTCAGACCTGTTTCAGTCCCCCCCTCACATCGTCCGGCTGTACTCTATACCGCTCTTCGCGGAAATTCCTGACCAGGGTAAAAAACTACGAAGAAGGCTCTGTGCTTGACGGTATATCCTCTGGGGAATGGAACAGGGGCTGAGATTCGCTAAAGTGGATCCTATATGCTGAATATAGTCAGTGAGGATGTGTTAAGGGAAACAAGAGAGTAAATACAACCTGATCTGAATTATTAAAACATAACAACAACAATAATAATAATAATAATAATAATAATAATAATAATATGTGCTTGAGATTGCGAAATTACACCTAAGAAACCCTCAAAATGTTACAATAATGTTTACGCATTATTTTTGAAGCTACAGCATTTACTCTAGGCGAGAAGTCAAATATAAATCCTTGTGTGAAACACAGACAGATTTGATCAGTCTTACAGATGCACGCTATTTTTTTCATGCCTCATTGACCTGGCTGTACTTCACACCAAAGAAATTCAATTACTCCAGTAGTACTAAATCAACTGGTCTGACAAGTGAATGGTACTAAATACAGATTTTACTAGACTTAAATATGTTCGGCCCCTTACCATCTCATCTGAAAAAACAAAACAAACCAAAAAAAACATATAATTCCACATAGTTATATTTTCAAATGAAACTTAACACATTCAATGATACAAGTTTTGAATAGAAATCTTTCTCAATGTGTTCAATCAAAAATAGTGCAAAACCCAGGTAAACCCAAGTGTGTCCAGTCTCAGGAGCAAAGGATATAAGATTGTCCAGGGAGGATGTCCCCCGTTGATATACAGAACGTACGTAAAGCCATCTTTCAGCACCCCCCGTATTGAGTAGTAATAAGGCAAGTAGTGGTGCTGTCTAAAGTCTCTGTTTTCATAGAAGTGAATGGCTGTGTTGTTGGTAGTGAGGACATGCAGGTAGATCGCTTTGCAGTGATCCTGAGCCATGGTAGATATATGCTCTTTCAGACTGTCTAGTAAGAGAGAACCTGGGGAAAGGGAACAAAGACACAGTTACACAGTCCAGCCACGAGGAGAGCAATTTTATAAATCACAAGTTGACCGTTTGCACTGGACCTTACCTATCCCATGTTTCCTAAATTCCTTTATAACTCCTAAACTTAATATGTAAGCGACCTGCGTATCAACAGGGAAGCTGGAGGCCAGAATGTCTCCATCCTGCGGAGAACCAAGAAAAGGAACAACTAAACCATGGTCTGCAGTCGTAAAGCAACTTCACAAATCAGACTTGTATTCTTCTACTGACTTCCACAGCAACTGCACAGTGCGACTACAAAAAGGCCTGGAACAATTTACAGATTATTACTATTTTATTGATTTTTTATAAGGATGCTGCTTATAAGGAACCAAACTTCTTCACTAGTGACAGATCGGCAAAAAAGAAACTAAATTTAACTGAACAAAAATAACGAACACTGTGCTTACCTCTTTGTGTACTTTCGTTCTGCCTTTTATTTCAGCCACTATCATTCCCACGATGCTGCCCCTGTGCGTGGCGGACAGGGAGAAGAACTTCTTGTTGGAAGTGATGTCCCGATACCATGAGTCTGGATACCTGAAGGAAGGGGAAGGGAACAGCAAACTGCTAAGAAAGCAATGCAACGATAGACAACAACCTGCTGCTTTTTAAAGCAGGATAACACTCCTGTGGAGAAGAGGAGCAGCTGCATCGCAGGCAGGTCACACAGAAAGTGGTGCAGCAGGTTTATTAGTTCAGTAAAGACTCTGCTATTTGTGTTCCTCCTTATAGCGAGCACGAACGTGCAGGTGGAATGACATTATGAGGCAAATGCAACCTCTCTGTCTTATAACTGGTTCTGCAGTACAAAGGGACACATTATAACAGGGAGTCCTGCAATAATACTTACTCAATTGGGAACCAGTCACTGCAGAGGTGCTTGACAGTGTCTATGTCATCGCAACATAGCAGACGAAGCTTGATCTCGCTGAGCGCAGTGGAGGGCACCACGTCGGTCATTCACGCCTAGAACAGGAACAAAGTGTCACATTCATACCTAGAACAGGAACACGCTGTGTCACATTCACACCTAGAACAGGAACACGCTGTGTCACATTCACACCTAGAACAGGAACACGCTGTGTCACATTCACGCCTAGAACAGGAACACACTGATCATTCACAGCTAGAACAGGAACATGCTGTATCACATTCACACCTGGAACAGGAACACACTGATCATTCCCACCTAGAACAGGAACACACTGTGTCACTGCAGCACACTGTTCAGTAAGGCACTTCACAGTACCAGTCACAGAGCATGTACTGTTGTACTTGAAAACAAAACAGAGTAGCTAAAAAGCTTCATATAAATAAATAATGAAAAGGGTGATGTTAGAGCTCCTGCACCTTTAGCTGATTCTTGCTCGTTCTTCAACATTAGCAGATCGATTTTCGTTTTACAAAAAAAAGGGGTACAAACTCAGCCTGGTGGGAAGCGCTTTATGAATGTGACCTGTCATCTCCTATTGTAGCCAACAGGGCGGTCTGCGCTTGTTGAAGTGTACTGAACTATATTTATTCTAATCCAGTGCAATGCTGACTCATGATAGGTGAACTGCTGTCACTTCACTTCTATTGAAGCTTTTCAGTTGCGCAAGTCAACATCACAACTTTGGAGATGTGAGGGTGAACACTGAACCTTCAGCCCCAATCAAACACAAAGCAAGTCAATTTCTGCCCTGTGCTGTAAACAATGCCAAGGCATAGCCCCTCAGAACATTACTCAATTATTGGTCTCGGCACATGTCACTGGCCAGGAAAAAAAAAAAAAGTACCAATATAGACAATACAAAATAATGCAACATGCTTTCAGTACATGGATAATAACTTACCTTGATACCCACTGAAAACACCAGGAAACAACATGACGAGCTGACACGGAAACAAACTAAATGTGAAACGCTTAAAAGGTCACTTTTATACTGCAGCGTTGCATCCCTTATTCCACTATAGAAATACTCCCCTTAAACAATAATAATAATAATAATAAGCTGCACCAAGACAATGTGCAGAGAACTTGCCGAAAGAGTTGACCTGAAATCAATATAGAAATCCCATTCCCTAGTGCGATACCGCGTCCGCGTTTTTACGCGTTCAGGTCACAGTAGCTCAGGCTATATAGATGACATCTCCACCAACGCCGTTAACTAACTAGGCTTGAACAATTTCGTTTGATAGTCCAGAGTTTTTATTAAACGTCATTACAGTATTTTCCAGTTTCTTAACATTGACGAACAAGGTTTTGTGACAGTGAATAACCGAGTCAGAGAAATGACAAAACTATCACTACACCGGTAGCACGCTGGCACACTTGTATCTACTATTATACAATGCATATAACATTATTCTAAAAAATTAAAACCGTAATATTCAGATTTAAACTGCACGGAGGGGCAAGCGAAAGGAAAAAGAATAGGCTAAACTAGTAGGGTTATACTGTTTTGCTTTTGTTTAGTTAAACACGTCTTCCTCGTCTTACCTTATATGTCAATGTTATGGGGTCAACAAATGCGTTTAAATCGCAAGCATAAACTGCAATGTTATTCTGTGCCTAAAAAAAAAACAAAAAACACGCGAATAAAGGCGAGCTGTCAATTTGTAGCTAACTTAAATGAAACACAAAACAACGATATCAACAAACCTGCCTTGTTTACGCGCTGTCAGCAGGAGGAAGGTAAACAAAAGGCGTCTTCGCTGTGGTCTCTACCTGTATTCACTGGAGCGGTAGCACCATCATTAAAAAATGAAATAAAATGAAATAAAATAAATAAACGTGTTGTTTTGAATAAAACAGAAAAAGCTATTGCTACTAAAAATACACTTCGGCTCTGCGCTGCAGTTACTCCTGCTGGATGCTTCCTTCCGGTGTGTTCGGAAAGGCCCTCCCCCTCTCTGTATCCTGAGATTGTGCAGATGTTGCTGTTGGCCGGTGGAAAGAGCATGCGGTGTTGTTATTCTCCAGTCAGATTAAAAAAAAATATATATATATGTCTTTAATTGCCGGGGCTAGTAGATTCCACAAAGAAAACTTACTTTGTTTTCTCATAGAATCCACTCTTTAACTTAAAGATGCAGACCCGAGAGTGTAAGCAGTAGGGAAAGTGACTATAGCTACACTCTATCTCTTAGTGAAACCAGGGACCTCCATAGTGTTGAGAAAGATATCAAGTGAGAGTCCTATTGATCACAGCGCAATATCAAATTTAAACAAACAAAATAATAACAATAATAATGAGAATACTACCAGTCAATCATCTAAGAAATTCATTTTTTTTAAATTATGTTGCAGTCTGGCACTGGTTGTGCTATAAAGATATTTGTGTGCGTCTGAATGTCGAGGAGCTTTTAAAAACACGGTAGTGTAGGACAGAACACTGGTCCAGTGGTTAAAGAAAATGGCTTGTAACTAGAAGATCCCTGGTTCTAAACCCAGCTCACTCACTGTGTGATCCTCAATTCCACTGTGCCCTGTCTTTGGGGTGACTCTGCACCTGATGCTCGGTTCACACACCCTAGCCTCTTTGTAAGTGGAGATGGATAAAGGAGTCAGTAAAATAAGAGCATATAAAAACACACCTGAGATAAGCCTTTCTTAAGGATTGGGTCATTTTTGTGTCCGATTCCGATATGCAATTGCCTGAAAATACTGGCTTGAATGGACTTTGCCAAGTTTTACCAAAATGATCTGTGGTCTCTGTTAATTGAGTCAGTTTGATAATGGTTTACCGTTAACAACAATATTACACTACACACCAACCCATATCATTTCAACTACAACAACACCCCCCCCCCATCTTAAATGACCTGCTTACACAAGCAGATTATAATCACACACACACACACACACATTTCTTTAGCATATAAAACTTTATAACAACCTGCCAACAAGTCAAATACAAAACGGAACAGGCAAGTTTCATTTATTTGTTATTGTACAAGTCACAGCAACGTTTCTGCTGACAAGCCGTCCAGATGGGATGTTTCTAGCAATATGTGCAGTTCGTTCCAGGGGACACATGCTGCTGCTGCTAGCGGATGGGTCTGTATGGAAAGGCCATTCCTGGTAGAAATGTCTGCACTGGGTGTGTGGGGTGGGCGGGGTGCAGCGGGAGGGCTGGGTGTGTGGGGTGCACTGAGAGGGCTGGGTAGCCCAGCGGAGGGGTGTGGATGTGTGGGTAGAACCCGGGCGGGAGGGCAGCGTGTGGGGCTGGCTGCTGGACAGGCCCTGACAGGACCAGCAGAAGCAGGCTGTTGAAACAGAAAGGGGAAATAATTAGATACAGTGCTGAGCATTCATCACACGCTGGCTGTTGACTGCATCACAGAACTGCAAATACAGATCTGGAGGTAGTATGTACGATCATATAGGTAGGTCTAGACCTAACGGCAACCTGGCGTTCGGTTTGGAAGGCAAGTGAACCCGCTTCGAAAATCATGTCCATTCACAAGTAGCAAAGTTTGCCACTTTCAGTATATTGTAAACTGAATTAATTTCAATTGGATGTCTCAAATGCACACAGGAACAGGAAATTAAAATTGTTTAAATAAAACTAAATTATCTAGATTATCCCCATAAACAGCAGAGAAAGCACTTGTTACTTACTTGTTGTGGGGCAGCCTAGAACACAGTGGTCTGAGGTCCTCTGTGAAAGTAAAACAAAAACTTCATTATCTTAAGTTCTAAAAGCGTCAAGCTCTAGCCCATAAATGTAACACATATTTGATTCATCCTATTTTGTTATATGTTGCAGTTGCATGCAAATGTTAAATGTATGAACTTACTGGCAGCGTGTACAACTACTGTTTGTACTGCTGCAACAAAACTCATTCATAGAAGAAATCACAACCAATCACACGGGTTACCCAGAACACTGGTCAGTCCAAACGAAGGGTCACTACCCACCTCTGGTGCATAACAGAGCCCCGGAGGCCATGGCCACTTGCAGCGCCTGAGCCAGCCTGTCCAAGGACAGCTCCGTCTCCCTGGCAGCGTTGAGAGGATTGAGCTCCTCCACCAGTCTACTGAGCTCCTCCACCAGCTGCACCACGTGCTCGAACATGAGCAGCCCGAAGCGCCCGTACAGGTCCTTCTCAGCCAAGTGCACCTGGACCATCATGAGGACCTGCAGTACGCTGAGGTGCAGCTTGGAGTAGAGGAGATGCTGGGAGTCCCCCTCGTCCTTGCCTTCCTCCAAGCCCTCAGAGGAGAGCTTGCTGCTGGCGCCATGGCCGTTGGACAGCGAGGGCTTCCTGTTCCTCTTGTAGGACAGAGGAGACTCCACGCACCAACGCACCAGGCCAGCCAGGGGAGTGAGCTCCAGACAGCCCAGCGGGAGGTTCGCCACGATGGGCGTGTTGAGGAAAGTGACGAGGGTTAACCTGGGGTCCTCGAAGATCCAGTCCACGACCATCTCGAGCAGGTCGTGAGGAGGGATCAGGTCATCTGTGGAGGAGAGAGAGAAGGGAGCAATCATGAGCTGAACTGAAATGAATTCTGCTGTCCTGTTAAACTAACGTGCAGCCACGTCAAAAATAAAAACAAGATCCGATCAGGTGAGAAACACCTGGCGGTGTGGGAGTTTACAGTACCTGTGGAGAGGTCGTACAGCGCAGTGACAGCAGTGATAAATTGACAGCAGAATCTAGGGCTGGCACTAAAGATCTGCTTCAGAGTCTGAATCGACATCGGCACCAAGCTGCAGTAATCATCAACCAGGACCCTGGCCAGCCTGACACAGTAGACGGCATGAGTTCTCTGAAAGGCAAGAGTGGAAAAGTTGACCTCTGCATCACTCCTGGAGAAGCGTGCACATTATCAGGTTTCCGGATGATGCTTTACAGCTTGTCAGTGCTTCTAAGATGGTGCAACCCAAATACAAGAGCTCACTTATACATTCATTTGAGAGCATCAGAAAACAGGGTCTTCTAACTTGTCATCCTTTTTGCACTAAGTGTTAGAAATCATCGTGAAGCCAGTGTGATTAAAAAAAAAGCCACTAGGATCAGCTACCTGCCAGTAACCCTACCCTGACATTGAGGCACTGCGAAGGTTGATCTAATATTGCTCAGCCTCACCTGCAGCCAGGAGGCAGCGCATTCTAAGATTGGGACCCTGCAGACAGCCACGGCCATGGAGACTAGTTTGCCCAGCATCGCCAGTCGGCTGTCGTCTGCCTTATTTCCCTGAGGACTGAAGAGGGTGGAGAAGATGACCTGCCGCACCGCGTCCTTGCTCTGCTCTTGGAAGTAGCTGCACATGATCTCCAGCAGCTGCAGCTCTTGTAAGGAGTTCAGCCTCTGTGAGGAGGAAACACAATCCGGTTAGCAAAGCCACTCAATGACCAATCAGTGCAGCAGCCTCTGACTTCAGCTGAGTTAGTAATGGGGATCCGAGCATGGATGGGACTATGACTCCCACTGCATAGCTGTTTGATCCATTCCTGGTTTTATTAACAAGACAGTCAAACTCAGATAAAACACAGGCATGACTGGCACAGAATCTCTTGCATGTTTTGGTATTCCCAGTGGCAGCCCCCTGCTTTGTACCTTCGGCTGAGCGTTTCGTTCTTTAGCAACAAGAAATATGAATTCTTCCACCAGTTCAATGGTTCCTTTCTCCACATTGGGGACGGAGGCATTCTGCAGCTGGCTGCTGAAGTAGATGTCGAGGTGGTACAGCACCTCCTTCGCAGCACTCAGCGCATCCCTGCGGAGCAGAGAGTGCCGCATGTCACTCATTGCGTCCTGCAACGAAACCACGCACAGCACAGATCCACTGAAGTCTTTCAAATCACAAAAGGGAAACATCAAGTTAACCCAAGACGCTAGTTCAAAGTTAGCAGGCAGAGAATAGAACAAGAAATTGAAGCAGAGTAAAGTTTAGAACAGAATGCATGGAATGGCCTATCTGGTGAGGTAGTAGGATTTAAAACACTGGGGACTAGATTCTGTGATTATAAATTAGTTCCCCCAGTAGGGGAGAATGGTGTGCCGACAAAAGAAGCGCATTGATGGGCCGAATGCCTTTTTTCGTTCCCAAACTGTTGTTCAAATTTGGCTCTTTACAGAACCGAATCGGTCCTTTTAAAACAACACACTAATACTACACTACTAATAATACAACTTGTATCACAGAATATGTAACTTATATTTATATATATATATATATATATATATATATATATATATATATATATATATATATATACACACACACTGTTCTATACATAATATTGCTAGAGGAAGCTGGGGTCTGCAAAACCACCTAATCTTTGAAAATGACTGTTAGACGATTGTGTAAACGTTTTAATCAACAAGAATAAGGCAGCATGTTCCGTTTATTTGATCTGTCCCCTTGAAAAACCCTTTAAACTTTTTAAGTACCTTGCTGTGTTTATTATTGTCAGATTTTCTCTTTGTCCGGCGCTGGATCTGTTGCTCCATGTTTTCTGTCGTTCAAATACAGTGCTTCTGCAAATGTACGTTTTATTTTACGGGGGTCCTACACACAAGTCTTCAAAAACAAAACACACACAGACACACACAAACTAAAAAACAAAAACAACAACACTAAACCAGTGGGTGTTCAATCGCGTTCTTGGAGGATAATCCCACTCCGTGTTTAACACGCAAACCGGGAGAAGGATTAGGGTTAGGGTTAATTTGTTTTAGCACTTCTCTAAATCATCAGTCTGCGGCATCAAGGAGAATTATTTACATTTCCTCCTAGAATAACCACTGATAATCAATCTATAACAGGTGACCACGTCAATTAGATTTCCCAGCGACACCCTGTTTAAACAAAAAACAAACACAAACAAAAAATTAACTCTTTTAAAATATCCAGGCGGATCCATAAAGTATTGAACCGGCACCCGCCTCCTGATCTCGGTTAAACCGCCCAGCTCAGCCCCGGGACTCAGTAACCCTACAGGCCTGACAGCGGGGAAGTGGTGAAATTCACTAACGATTACCGACCTCACAGCCATTAACAAGCGGCGTTCATAAAGACAGGTTGTTACCTGTGTTTATCCCGTGTTACCCCGACATCATCCAACTTTAACAGATTAAAACCAGTACAAATATATCCATAAAAAGTAACATATTTACAACACAAAAGCAGTTCTCCAATCCACCGCAGCGTTGAAGCTATAGTACGGCATCCCTTTTGGGACAAACCTGGAATGCATTTGGCCGGGCTATTGACAGTGTGAACCGGTCTATGCTAACTTAGCCGGATAGATTGCTGCTTGTAATTTTGACTTTATCATGCATATATCTGTGTATGTAAGGCACTACAAAAAAATGTGCTATACGATTAAGAAACAACGGCAACACATCTCAGACATATGAGAGGAAACCTAGAGCTTGATGACTGTCCAGATTGTTTATATTCCTCCAAAAGGCATCTTAGTTGAAAGGGGTGAGCGGTTTAGACGTCTAATGGTCTCGATCTCCCACTACACCCTTCATTTCTGCTGTAGCGCACACCGAATACAAGAGATCTGAACGATTCTTCTGCAGGATCAGTGGCTGATGCATTTAAAGGGGGGAGGCTTGCATGCTTGAAGATTACCGTGGTCATGTCGACAGTGTGTGGTAGAGGAGAGGAGAAGGTCTGGGAGGGGGTAGGCACGAACGTGCATGAAAGGAAAAGATCGGGTTACCAATACCATGATTTCATGTTTACCGGGACAGTTCAAGTGTTTGAAGACACTGAAAACAGAGGTACCTGCAAGAGAGTATAGAGTATATGCAACAGTTTTCAGGAATACCTCGTTGTTGATGGGTTAAACTAAGCAGGAGTGCATCAGATTAATGAAGTGTCGAGTTACATATCGTTCAGTAAGTAGGTTAGGTTAGGAATGATTACCAGGTAGGTGGGAGACTGATACTCTGGGCTGGGAATTTCTTCAGCTGTTTATCTTCTTGTGCAACACTGGTCAACAACAGAGCAATTCTGAGGAAGCTTGAACTATTAACTTTGTTGATCCACCCAGCTGTATTATCTGAAAACAATATATCATAATAATAATAACAACAAATAACTAAGACAGGTATAGCAGCAATGGAGTGGAAGTATTGTACCATGAAATAGATTAAAATGACACCTGCTGTTTGACCGAGTGCTTACCTGAGGCTGTCCAGGCTTTCCTGTCATGATGTCTTCATTATGTAGCACGAGGTGGGCACATCTTCTTGAATCAATACGTTCCTAATCCCAAGCTATAAGAAGCAATGGGCTGCCTCTCACCAACACTTTCAGCTGTAGATGGAGTTGCTTACATGCAGGCCTGTGTCGTCTGTTTGTTTTCACTGCTGTGTGTGTAGCTGAACAAACATGCTTTATTTCCTACCCTTATCATATTTTCCAAGAAGTGCCCTTGCCTGGGCAGATGTCACTGAAGGCCACTGTATATAAAAGGCACCACGGCCAGACCAAGAGATCGCTCCCCATCACTGCTGGCAATACAGAAGAGGACAGGAAAGGAATCCAGGTAGATAATAAGGAGTACTGAGATCCAGGTAGATAATAAGGAGTACTGAGATCCAGGTAGATAATAAGGAGTACTGAGATCCAGGTAGATAATAAGCAGTACTGAGATCCAG
>NC_054560.1:9705051-9729038 GCF_017654505.1 Polyodon spathula
GTGACTTGACTATAATAAAACATTTTATATTGAATAAGCATGCATGGGGACTATTTTATTACAGCATAAAACAAGATACGTTAGGATGCTGCTATGTTACTCTGATAGTGGAGTGATGGTCATGTTTTCAGTGTTGTACTGTTTCAGTGGGGAGAGAGCTGACATTAGCTGGCAATTACTCCCGTTTTCGGAACTGAATTGGAAATTACATCCGTCTTTGGAAAGGAGCACCACCACCAACACTGTGCCTTTGAGATTTGTATTGCATTGCTGGCACTCCATTTCATACAGTTGGTAATATGTACACCTCGCCCTGGCACAGTGTTACCTTAATACAACCAGGTCTGGTCTGAGAAGCAGCAGAGGCTGTGCAAGCAACAGATCTGCCTGCAGTGGCCCAACCTCCCAGTAGGGGGCAGTGTGGTGTAGTGCTGCCCCAAGGCCAGACTGATCCCTCCACAGTCTGGGCCGATCTTCCTCTCTCCATCCAAATGGCACCAGCGCACTGCAGTCTACCTCGACCCTTAACCCTGAACTGACAGCTGATGTCACTCTCCAAACGACCTTGAGGTGTCACATGTCCAAGTGACACGGAGGAAGCAACTGCGCTGAGGCTTTTATTGCCTTGCTTTTGTTGAGAGTTTTTTTTTAAAGGGAGGTGGCTCTGTCGGTGTCTGTAATTCATGAAGTTTGCTTTAACTATTGCATGGCTTTTAATTCCAGAATCTGGCCAATATAATTTAGCCGTGACTGCCCATGTCCTGGTGTCTCAGCATCAGGGAAGCGGACCCTGCTTTCAATCAAGCCCTGATCTTTTATTAACATGTCCCTCGCTTTCCAGTTCAATGACACCTAGCTTACTGACAGAAACACTGTGCACTCAAATAGATCAAAAGCTTTTATATTTGGGCTTACAGCACATGTCTCCTGCTATTGAAAATCCCAATCGATTAGTCACCTCTTGATTCAGGATTGCACTGGGAGCGTCTGGACCAGCTGAGCTGCAAACCTGTATCAACAAATGAGCTCAGGTTGCATTCCACACTGTGCAGCCCTGTGCAAGGGCCACCCCTGTGGGGGCAATGAGATTAGACTAGGTAGATCAGTTTACACCAGTGGAGCTCAAGAATGAGAGGAAAGGGTGCTATTCAGTGAAGTGATACTGAGACCCTTACCATACACAGAGGCACCATGCAAGCCAGGACATGCTGCAACCTTCTGCTGGTCTCTGCTCTTTCCTTGCTTGCAAGCTCTGAGACCAGGCATCAGGATAAGCCACCGCAGCTAGACCACAGCACTGAGGAGATACAGAAGCAGGTCGACACAGCCATCAGGACGTTGCAGAGGAATGGCTTCTTTCCTTGGCCGAGGGAGCAAATCGATCAGGTGCGGATTGACTCTATATATATATTATTTGCTCAGCTTGGTGCCGCTGTGTGTTGAAAGCGCTTCGGTTTTAAACGGCTTTGTGGGCGTGTGCATTGCAGATGGTGCCCAGGCTTCACCTCGGAGTGCTGGAGCTGTGGCTGGAGTTCAGGCGCTTCCAGAGAGAGAATCAACAGATGGGGAAGAGGATCAAGGGGCTGATGGCTCGAGATGCAAGGTGCTGCCAAGGTAGTCATGCTGGGCTAGCTCAAGGGTGAGCTATACTGTGGAAAAATGCTTGGAAATATGTCTCTTACAAACGAAGCATGCCTGGGGAATTTTAAAAAGCAGCACAAGTTTAATATAAATGTACTGTGTATGTTCCAGATGTGAAAGTTTTATTATTAGACTTTGTGGCTGCTACTGCTGTCAACAGGGCTCTCTTTTGTCTCCTGTTGTATTTTCAAGTATTTACAGTTCTTGTAGATAGCTGTGTGTTGTATTCAGCATTGCACATGTGAGAATTAAGGATGCACGTCTCTTAATCGAAGTCTGTCTAAATTAGTCTGAGATTCCTTTATAGCAACCCTTTGCAGAGGCTCTGTGAATGCATATTGTATCTGAGGACAAGCCTGTGATTCTCTACAGCTCAGCTGCAGGAATCATTAGGGTTTTTATTGGGGGGGTGGGGTGCAGACAGCATCTCAGGGGGTTACTGAAACAGCTCCTCCGCAGTTCATGTTTTCCACTAGTTAACGACTCACATGTACTGAGTGGAGAATGAACAGCGTCCTGTTAAAATTCCATACAGTACAGGGTAGATAATACACTTTTGAGAAACAGACACTCATCATGAAGCAATGTGGTTATACAAAGAGTCTACATGTCCTGCAATCTGGACAGGTGTATAAGACCCAGAGCAGTTAGCTGGTAGTTATTTGGCAATCCAAGTGCTGCTGCAAAGATGAATCAGTGTGAAAGTGTCATGATACCACCGCGTCTCTACCTGGAAAGTCAAGGCCCACACGTTTGTATATTCAGGGAATGGCAGTTATAAGAAAAGACAAATACTGTTAAGTGCAATTGGTTCTTTTATGATTTATATCCCACTGTACACACTAACTGTTTCTTTTCTTTATTGTATGTCTTTTAGAGTTAGCTTTGGAAATATCACATTTTAAAAACGAGGTGCTTCAGAAAGTCGAGACAGTTGCGGGTGAAGTGGTCGTTCTGCAGGGGAAGGTGGGTGATTTGGAGGATACAGAGGAAACTGACCGAACTGTGGAAAATATTGAATCCAATGAGACCACAGACATGCCAGCTCTACCAGCAGTTAACCTTACCAGCCAACCAGAGATGGCGAATACAAGCGTGAACCAATCAGGAGACACATACCTTACTTCTGTCCAATCAGAAGGCTGGATCAACAATGCCAGTGATCCTGTAGAGGTGGGTGTTGGTGTATCTGAACCAGAAATGAAATCCTGTCACTCCGAGGCGTCACTCAATCCCCACTCCCCTGAGAAGCTCCACCTGCGTGTGTCTGACCTCACACAGCTCTTGAATGGACACACTGACCTCCTGGCAGAGTTATATGAGAGACTGTCAGCACTGGAGGGACATGAGCTGGACCAGCGGCCCTCTGAGTATGAAGGGAGTGGAGACCACCAATAAAAGCAACAGCTACCAGGGATGGAAATAAGGCTCCAATTGCATAGCAGTTTCACCCATGCCAGACTTTACTATGAGCTTGATTAGCCCCAGTGTACAGGTACAAAGCTCAGGTGTGTCTTATTAAGTACAATAAAAACCGGGTATGGATCAAACGGCTATGCCACGGGAGTCTCATTTCCATCAATGTTAGTTATTACTATATACATTATGTCTACCAGAAATAAACAACAACAATATATGTTTCCATATACATTTGCCATTCCAAACATTGTGTTTATTCTACAAGTGAGTTCTGTATTCTAATGATGAGGCTTTTTAAAAATAAATGTTATTGTAACACAGGTACCGCGATGTGTTTTTGTCATAACCGTATTTTGGAAATAATGTAATATTGTCAAACCGTACTTGAAAAAAAAAGCTTCTACTGCACGGGCTAAAGTCCTCCAATCTTATCAAGCAATTATTATTATTATTATTATTATTATTATTATTATTATTATTATTATTATTATTATTATTATTACACCGCGTAGTGGCCACTGGCTTTGGAATTCTCAGCAGTTCGAACTACATTTCCCAGCATGCGCTTGCTCCAAGCGCGTTGGTCGCCGCAGCCTTTCTGTAGTCCTGTTTGGTTTCGCAAGTCAGTCACGCGATTAGTTGTGCAGTGTGAGTCTGCCTGTTGAACACAGAGAGCAGTGATCGGTGGGGCGAGCCGGGAACTGACAACTAACAACCAGAGCCGAACCGGATCTCTACTCCTCGACAGCATGGCTAACGTCACCAAGAAAGTGTCGTGGTCCAGCCGGGACGAGGGAACCTGGGAGAGCACTCCGCTTTTAAACGGAGCTGGGAAAGACACTGCGCGGTACTCCAGACAGGTATAAACAGCACTGTCGGGGAGGGGATCGGGGTGATGCACCGGCTTCAGTAGAGAGAGATGGATGCAGGTAAAGATATTAGGAAGCATAAACAGCACTGTCGGGGAGGGGATCGGGGTGATGCACCGGCTTCAGTAGAGAGAGATGGATGCAGGTAAAGATATTAGGAAGCATAAACAGCACTGTCGGGGAGGGGATCGGGGTGATGCACCGGCTTCAGTAGAGAGATGGATGCAGGTAAAGATATTAGGAAGCATAAACAGCACTGTCGGGGAGGGGATCGGGGTGATGCACCGGCTTCAGTAGAGAGATGGATGCAGGTAAAGATATTAGGAAGCATAAACAGCACTGTCGGGGAGGGGATCGGGGTGATGCACCGGCTTCAGTAGAGAGAGATGGATGCAGGTAAAGATATTAGGAAGCATAAACAGCACTGTCGGGGAGGGGATCGGGGTGATGCACCGGCTTCAGTAGAGAGAGATGGATGCAGGTAAAGATATTAGGAAGCATAAACAGCACTGTCGGGGAGGGGATCGGGGTGATGCACCGGCTTCAGTAGAGAGAGATGGAATAGTCCTGAATAGTCCAGCAGATATTATCACAGCTGTACATCACTCGTGACAACATGGAGATATAACAAGATAAGAAACAAGCATACGCTTTGGCTACAGTCGTTGTGCAGTTATTGCGCAAAATCTGATTATATCAGCGCGCTGCTGCTGCTGGATTATTAGGAATTACTGTCGGGGAGGGGATACCGGCTTCAGTTATTATTATTATTATTATTATTATTATTATTATATTTTATTATCGGGGTTACCGGCTTCAGTTATTTTGAATATTGCAGAATCACTAAGTGCGTGCACAAGCATTTCCCAGCTAATCTAACGACACGCCCCTTTTAGTTTAAGTGATTGTTTCACGTTGAACAGGCACTGTAATCAATGTCCTGGTGTCAGGCATTCACTTATAAGTGTTGGAATTTTCATTTTAATACTGTGTGATAGGGGGAACACATCCTGCATATAGCTTCACCTTTGAGGCTCACTTTGACTACATTATACTATCACCTCTGCCAGTTGCAAATGTGCCAGCGATGCTGACGACCCCCCCCCCCCCCCCCAGTTCATCCATTCCTTGAAGACACATCTCATAGAGTGCAGATTCGAGTCACCGCAGAGCCCTATAAAGAGGAAGCCTTTGACTGGAAACCCTTGATTTCAACGCAGCAAAAAGGAAGTTCAGCTTTGCCAGCCTGCCTGTTCCTGAAAGAGATTAGGCGAGACGGACAGGGGTTCAAGAAGCCTTTCTGATTCTGTCTGATTCTGATTCTGGCCTCATTCATGCCCTGTGTGTTACAGCAACTTTGAGGAGTCTGGAAACCAATAAAACATTTTAATCAAGAACATTTCCCTTTAAAAATAGGTGTTCCACCAAGTTTTCATCCTCTGTTACAGTAACACGCAGTACCGGGAATGGGTGCTCTGAATGTAGCGTCTTCCGCATTCTGATCCATAGGTTCTTCTGTAGCCTCTGTGTAAACATTACTCCAGTGATTGAGTTAGCTTGGATAGGATGTTTTATTGGCTCTGCATTGGGAGGCAGTGGTGATTGTGCTATGTGTACAGTATTAGTGGTCTAACTGAATTCAGAGGCTTCAGAATTAAATTGGCTTGTTCATTTTGGCTGTGTAATTTGATTATGCAGGGGATGTTACTGTTGATTTTGTTAGTGACGGGGGTAAAGAGGCTGCACGCTTTCCCATTCCCACGGTAGAACAAGCAGGGGGTCTCTGTCTCGTCTGTAGCTTGGTGTTTTTAAATGTGACCTGGATTCCTGTAGTGTAGGAGCTGCAGCCCACAGTGTGCCATCTGTCTGTGCTATCGCTGTATATCCATCTCCTGCAGCAGCCACAGGGCTCCAAGACTGAGCCTCTGTTCAGTAGCTGGTGACTGGCTTCCTGCTATTCAGTCAACACTGCCCTGGTTTTGAACCCACAAGCCCGAGTCCTGGTCCACAAACAGCCCATACCACTCAAATACTAAACCTAGAAATTAATGATTTATTCCTAATAGCATGCATTGCTGGTAAGCAATTGACATAGGAAAATGTGAGCGAAGGGTATAATAAGAAAGAGCCAGCGATGCTGGGGTCAATGCATCATGCATGAATTGCTTTTCATTTAATACAAAGAGGGAGACTCAGACCCACGATCTCATGACTAGGGCTGTCACACGGACATTAGCAAGTGAATTCACAAAAATAAAATAAAAAAACCTTTCCAGTTTGTCAGAAGGCGCAGCTGTCTGGAAGTCCTGGAGCAATTGTAGGCACTTTAAGGAGTTTTAATAGAGAGCTGGCCTTAAAAAGGGGAGAGATCGTGCCGGGTGTAGAATCAGATCATATCTCCACCAGCTCCTGTATTGAGGGATCTGTATTCCTGCTGACCACACTGGTTTGAAATTCTCATATTGGATTTGTGGTGCACTGTCTGTATGTTCAGTCCAGGAACTGACTCCTCTCATACTGGCTGATATTTAACCAAGTCACAAGTGTGTCATTAGCAGAGAGGTCTTCCTATACAGAACAGTGTTTATCTGCCAGGGTTCCATAGGGAGCCTACAGTATCAGTAATGATCCATATAGGCTCCATATAGGAGGCCTGTGTTTGCCCTGTTCAAAGGTCTTATCTTTGAAACCGAGACAGCTTTGCACAGCAGAATAACTTGCTGGGTTTATTACAGCTGTCTTGTCATGCCATTGACATAAAACAAGGGTCACTGACCCTGGAGAGAGTGCTGAATGGAATGGTTCTACTAACAAAAAAATTCTAAAGCACTTTTATGCATCACAGTTTTTAACACGCCTGCCAGCAGTGTCTCAGAGCCCTTCAGTACGATATGTTATAATTTGATTGATTCCACTTTCACTTTGAACTGGATTGTGGGGTTGCATTCCTGGGAAACAGGTTCCCCGTGTATTGAAGTCTAGTGAATGGTCGGTGTAAAAGGCTGGAGTCTGGGCGTGCACTGGCGACACACCCAGAAATTATTTTTAATTACATTTAACAGTCAGAGCACTGTACTTATTTTATGTTCAGATGTAGGCAGGTAATTGTAGTACTTTTAGTTTTGAACAATAACTTATAGTTACAAATAGTATAAACAAACTGCATGTATTTTATATTATTTTCGTTATGGTTCCTTTCTGTTTTAGTTGAACGGATTTCTTTATGTATTTATTTATTTGTGTGTTTGTTTTTTTTCTCAGTTTTTGGGGAGGCTGAGTGCCGTGGATCTTGATGACCAGAGCAGTGAGGTAAGTCTGAGTTACCGCCAGGGTTATCCTTGTCTGTTTTGTTGTGCTTTACATTACAAGCACGTATTTAACCCTTGAGACGCAGCATTATCTTATGTAGAAATCCGTGGAGCCACAGACATGCTCGTATGATTTGGTGTTTTACCGTTTCGATTGTTGTCTCTCTGTTCGCTGTCCACACTGATGCAGTCCCTCCCTCTGATGCTTGTAGTAAAGGTTTTCTTGTTTGTGTGTTTTTTTTTTCTTGATGCAGGACACAGAAACAAGTTGTCTGAAGGAAATCCCACACAGTGGAAAACTCCTTTCCTCAAAATACGAGGTAAAAAATCAAATAAATACCGTGGAATCTTTTCTTTGTTTGTATTTGTAGTTACGTGATTTGCATCTACAGCTAACCAGACACAAATAAAGTAAAAGGAAGGTACTGCCCTTTATGTATCTGGCCCGCTAATGATAATGCCAGCTGGAATGGGGACAACAGGGTCGGACTCCCATTGCAGAGCAGTTTCCCAGATTCCAGGTTTTAAAATGAGCTTGATTAGCCTCAGAGTATCGGTAACAAGCTCAGGTGTGTCTTAGACTCCTAGTAAAACCAGGACTGGATCAGTGCTATGCAATGGGGGTCTATAGTGGCATCACACAGAGGGAACTCTATAGTTAACAGGCACTGATATTTCCACCTACGGCTCTTTCGACCTGTTGACAGTAAACGAATGGATGACTGTGTTTCAGAGCCTGGATTATGATAACAGTGAGAACCTGCTGTTTCTGGAGGAGGAGAGGCGGATGAGCTCCACGGTGAGGGAATGGGAGGGGTATTACACTGTCTACATGTTCAAGTAATGTTTCCCCCGAAGGGCACAGTGCCACCTGCTGGAGGGATTTTGGAACAGATCGTTAACGGCAGTGTTGACGCATTTTTACATTCCTGGTGACTTAATTGAAAACTTATAGGGGCTATTAACATGACCATTAAAAATCAAATAATTACTGTATCGGTTTGAAAAAGCCCATCCTAATAGAACAGAGAGGCCCGTCTTTCTGCCTAGTCAGTGCTCTTTCTAAATGGTTTTGTTTCGTGCAGGAGTTTCGCATGCTGGAGATCAGCCGTTGGGTGGTGTGTGCTCTCATTGGCATCCTCACTGGCCTCATCGCCTGCTTCATCGACATCGTGGTGGAGCAGCTGGCTGGGGTCAAATACAATGTGGTCAAACACAGTATCCTTTGAGAGCTCCTGGGCAAGCTTCTGCAATGTCTTTTTCATAGAGAAGTTAGGACATGCGTGGTGTTTCTCTTTGTCTATTTTTACAAAAATGATTGCTTTACATGTTCTGTGGTACAGCACCTCACCGAATGAATGGTGTGTCCCTTTAATAAACCCCACCAAGATATCGATACATTCACTGTTGCTGGTGGTCTCTCCATATCGCTCATGCTGTGGGCTGCTCTCAACGCAGCCATCGTCATGGTCGGTTCTATCATGGTTGCCTTCTTTGAGGTAAGGCTGAGTGTTCTGCGTTTACATGGCTCTCTGTACGTACCCGTCATCTAGCAAAATGTTTACTGTCCTTGAGCTTCTTGAAAACCACCAATATGGATGGAAATAGGACTCCTACTCTCCAGATTTTTATACAAGCTTGAATAGCCATAGTTTAACAGTAACAAGCTCAGGTGTGAACCGTCTTAAACCCTTACCGAAACCAGGAATGGATCAAACTGCTATGCAATGGGGGTCTTATTTCTAACCCTGCACTAGTTAATGACTTAGCACTGTACGACCCAGGGATATATTATTCCATTATTGGCTGCGTGGCAAGTTTACTACAACACACTGTGTTATAATTTCCCCAGTCTGTGCTCTTGTGTGTGCCCTGGGATCAGTTTAATAATATTACCCCTGTGCGGGATCTGATTTAGGGTTGGAAGAGAGGTTTCTGAGGCTCAGCATGTTGTTATCTGCAAGCAGTTGCCATGTACCCCCAAACCGTTCTTTGCTAACCCCAATACTTCCTTTCACAGCCAGCAGCTGCTGGAAGTGGCATTCCACAGATCAAGTGCTACCTCAATGGCGTGAAGATTCCCCATGTGGTTCGGCTGAAGGTGAATTCTTAAGTTGCAGACTATGAGGCTTCAGATCAATGACGTTGGCTTGTGTGCTGCATTCAATCACCCTAATCTTGCCCCCAGATCTTTACGTCATCTAACAGGAACGCTGCTGGAAGACTACTCTTCATTACGTCAGCTTGCTTAGCTCCTTCCCCTGGCTGTCTTGTATTCAAATATTTATATGCAAGCTTTTGAGAGCAAGAGCCTTTTCCTGTTTTAAATCAAAATCTTACAAAGTTCAGGGTAGAACAGTCATATTTCTGTTAATTTCCTACAGAAAAGTAAGTGCCTCGCCGAGTCATGGGTGAAATAAGCTTGATGTTTAAGTAAGCTGTTTTGAAAGGTGTTTTAGAAGACGCCTATGCTTGCTGGGGGAAAAAAAAATCGCTCCTAGATATTGTAAGACTTAACTGTTGTCATCATTTTGTTTTGTTTTCCAGACCCTTGTTATCAAAGTGTTTGGAGTGATCTGCTCTGTAGCTGGAGGTCTTGCAGTGGGAAAGGTGAACACATTTTAATACCACGTGTGAAAATACTTTCGCAGCCTATGGTGCGTCCACACCAAAAAAAACCTCCCCTCCCCAAAGCTTACCGTCAGCTGCAAAATGAAGAAAGATCCCGGTGGATAAGTCCTGGGTAAAAAGTCCAGGAGGTGTTCTGCCTTTGTGCCATCAAGCTTCATCTTTAAAAATGCCTGCTGTTTGTGTGTTGTAGGAAGGGCCGATGATCCACTCTGGAGCTGTTATAGCTGCTGGCGTTTCCCAGGGCAGATCCACGTCTTTAAAGAGAGATTTTAAGGTTTGTAAATATCTGTGTGTGTGTCTGTGTTCGTATGTGTTTATATAGAACACTGTATTACCACGTCTAGGTCATCGTGCCTCTTCTCTAGCCTGACTGCCCTGCTGTGCTCTGTGTTTCAGATCTTCGAGTACTTCCGCAGGGACACAGAGAAGAGAGATTTTGTGTCGGCAGGAGCAGCTGCTGGAGTGTCAGCTGCATTCGGTGCCCCAGTCGGTAAGGAGACAGAATCCATCTCCGCATCATAGCGGTGCAAGAGCGGGCGAACGCCTGTCCGCACCGCTGTAGAAGAAGCTGCACACGGTATATTGAGTGTGGATTCGCCAGCAGGATACCATCACATTGCGTCTAATGGTTTGTTTTTGGGCTGTTCAGGTGGGGTGCTCTTCAGTTTGGAGGAAGGGGCTTCATTCTGGAACCAGATGTTGACGTGGAGAATTGTAAGTAACTGTTAAAGAGCCCAGTTTAGTGCTCTCGCTCTGTACCGACTTCAATCCCAGAATCCTTTGATATGTTTTTTTTTGTTTTTTTTAAATAGTAAGGGTGTAAAGTGGTCTGGCAGTTCTGGAGTCCTGGATTAGACTCATGTCAGTGGTGAGTCTGCAGTGGTGTTATCACACATCCCAAAATGGCAGAGCAAGTCATCACAATTTATAGCGTGGTTTAAGAGAGACTCTGGGTGGAACGGCAGGGGCGTTCTGTTCAGGGTTGTAGGCACTGTGTCTGTAGCCAGCATCACATTCCCTCACATTGAACCATGTCCACAGACCCAGGGGTGTCCAGGAATGAGGCACTGTGTTGGGTGATCAGCACCGGAACTCCGAGATGAAGAAACACGCACGGGTTCTGCACGGAGCAGCGCGTCACTCTGAGTTCCGGAGGGCTAATGCAAACTCTCCTTTCTGTTCAGTTCTTTGCGTCCATGGTGTCCACGTTCACCCTGAACTTCTTCTTGGGTATCTACCACGGCAAGATGGGAGACCTGTCGAACCCGGGTCTCATCAACTTCGGGAGGTTCGAGAACGAGGTGAGCAAGTGAGCCTGTATTAACATGGTCCGGAACACTGAATAATTCAGGCTTGAAATCTGAAATTTAAATTGACACACAGCAGGAAAAGCTTGTTCAGTTGTGCCTGTAACTGTGTGCGCTGACTGTATTGGGCATGTGCTTAGTCAGCAGGAATGTTTCTTTTTTTGAAGATAAAGAGGCTTCTTGGAAAATCAGTGGGATTGTTGAAATGCATGTTTTCTGGCTCCTCTTCCCTGGACAGCTGTGTGTTGTTATCAGAGTGCTCTGCAGCAGTGCAGGTCCTTTCGGAGTCTGAGCTGCTCCCCTGGTGACACATTTTTGACGATGGTTCAACGTTTAATAAAATATGATATCCCTAGATCAGAGCAGAGGGGGGTATTCGTTTCCACTGACTTGGTGGATTTACAACACTTACAGGCACATGTCTGAATAGCCCATAACAATAAATATAGTGTAAAGCAATAAAGAAAGGGTTTCCTAAAGTGTGCTTTCCAGGATCTGGAGCTGCCCCAGAGCAGACTGGCTGGCCTGCCACTGGTGCTTATTGTTGTAACTCTGTAGCTTTTTTGGCTTCTAGGGACCCTTGCTCTGTGCAGGGTTATTCTCCAGCTCCGATTTCCAGTAGATCTCTGTTAGCTCTGCGTTGATTTGCACAGTTTTTTATTGCAGTTTTTTCCCATGCACGTCCCACAGTTTGCAAAGTTTCGTTATCTTTTGTAGCGCACTGAGCGTCGTGTAGCTTGTATACCGAGTGTCTGTTACATTTGCAGGCCATGGAGTACAACGTGTACGAAATTCCTCTCTTCATATTCATGGGAGTAATAGGTAAGTGGTTTATCTTTTCGTTTTGAAAGCAGAGATTAAAATAAGACTCCTGTTGCATAGCAGTTTCCCCATTCCAGGTTTTAATACAAGCTTGATTAGCCACATTGTATAGGTAACAATCGCAGGTGTGTCTTATTAAACTCATCAAAACCAGGAATGGATCAAACTGCTGTGCAATGGGAGTCTGATTTTCATCTATCTATTTCCATCTCTGAGGGCCAATTATAACACAAAAGCTGGTGTTTTAGTCAGAAGGACTGGGCTGTTGTGTTACTCAGTCGTTCAGTGTAAACGATTCGTTTATTTGCACAAACGCTCTCTTCTCTGTTCTTCAGGCGGTATTCTTGGCGCAATCTTTAACACCTTCAACTACTGGCTGACGATCTTCAGAATCAGGTGAGCTGTGCTTAGCCAGCAGAAATGGAAAAGGTAAGGCAGTAGAGCACAGTCTGCGTGAGTGGGTGTTTGCTATGCTTTAAAGGGCTCTAGAACGAGACGGTACTTCACTGACTTGTCTCGCCAGAGAGAAAGCCAAAAAAAGGAGAGAATCACTGACCTCTGCTTACTTCCTAAATTCACTTGCTTGTGGGCCCCCTAAATCGTGGGTAACACTTGTGGGAGGTAGAGGGCCAGCAGCAACTTTTCATTTCCTTTCACCAGGAACAAAAAAAAAAGGGAGGAGAACATTTATTTTTGTTCTTTTATCGCTGTTCTTCTGATTTGTAAGACGGAGCTGGCAGCTGCAGAGGAAATGGCAAAACCAGGTGTAAGAAACATATTTCCATGCCTCTGGAGGGCGGAGTTAGAAATGGCTGCCAAGCTGTTAACGTCAACGCTGTCCTCGCTGATACAGTGAGCCTGGTCCCTGTGTGGGTTCGTATCCCTGCGAGCTTGCTGTGACAGCACTGCTGCTCTAGGCTGCAGCAATCCCAGGACGTCCCGGTTTGGATAGCTCAGCCTGGGCTTCTATTCCCAACTGAGCAGTGACAATAGCTTGTATGGAAACCTCAGAACGAGCTGTTTGTTCAGTTGTTTAAAAAATGTGGTTTCTTTTTGGGGGTGTGGGGGTTGTCGCCTTTGTTTCACACATGTGGGAAGTCTGAAAAAACACTGAAAGAATATCTGCCAGGCTTGCTAACCCTTCACCGCAGGCTTGCTCCTGCTGAGTTCCGGCGCTCTCTCGTACCCACAGCTAGCTGTTTATAGGCATGGCCGGGTGTAGAAGCGGCTCCAGCTGTCCTGGTCACCCCTGTGTCTGTGTCCCTCCCCAGGTATATTCACCGGCCCTGCCTGCAGGTGATGGAGGCTGTTCTGGTAGCGGCTGTGACAGCCACCGTTTCCTTTGCTATGATTTACTTCTCCAATGACTGCCAGCCTCTGGGGGAGGACCATCCAGAGTATCCCTTACAGGTAGCCTCCGAGGTGGAACCCCAATACGAAGCCTTTGCTCTACGTGCAGTTTGCACCACAGGGAAAATATTACTGTTAAATATCACCAAACGCTGATAATAAAGGTTCTGAATCTCAGAACAGGAATCAACCAGTATCTTGCTGCGTGGGTGTCGTCCCGTGCAGAGAACATACATTCTGAAGTTAAGAAGACAACACTTGCTTGTGCTTTCTAGTTTTTGTTTAAATGTGTATGTAAATGTCACTGTGTGATTAGCGTTTCTTTGCGAGAGTGCATGCAGGTTTTTTTTTTTTCCTTACCCAGCCCCTGACAGGGTAAACGTTGCTTTTGCAAGGCCTCATTTTGTTGCATCTTGTTCTTCAGCTGTTCTGCTCGGACGGGGAGTACAACTCGATGGCCACAGCTTTCTTCAACACACCAGAGAAGAGCGTGCGAAGCCTGTTTCATGATCCTCCAGGTCAGTCAGTTAAGACAGTGTTGCATTCAACTCAATAAGCAAACAGTGACAATCATTCTGTAATGCGTCAGCTACACTTTTCTGTCAGAGGAACTGGTGGTCTGGGCTTCAAGCAGCTAATATTAAACTGGTTCCTCTTGACAACTCTAAGCTCAGTTTTTCCTATCTGTGAGTTTGAGTCATGACATTGTTTATCTCACACAGTGATGACCATAAAGAAAGCAAAAATTATATTATATTCTTTAAATTATATGAAACTATGAGTGCAACAAGACTGTCATCTGAATCCTGCACTTGAAGGTTTTACAGGAAAGAGACCATTTCAATCATTTTCACTCAGCTGTGGCCTGTTATCTCCACCCGACCCCTGTGCCAGTCTCGCTGTCAGAGGGTGGATACTGTCTCCCACAGTGTCTGCTCATTAAGAGCGTGTGTGTGTGTGAGGTGTCGAGGAGGAGACGGAGGGAGGGAGTGAGGGCAGCAGCTGTTGTTTCATTCAGACAGGCTAGGCTCCACCCCGAGTTCCTGTCCTCCTCTGAGCAGCATGATGACTTTAACAGGTCTGCTGGAAGGAGCGTCCCCGCGGAGGCCTCCTCTCTGACCTCGCTCCCCGAGCTTCTCAGTCAGCAGCCAGGCACAGAGAGGGGTGTCGAGCTGGCCGTGAGATCCACCGCGTCCGTCACTTCAGACGCTCCCTCATTTTGTACAAAGCTGAGCAAAATAAACAAATAAATAAATAAAAGGGAAAGAAAACATCACCTTAGAATCTAACATTCCCAACACAGGAGGAAAGGAAAGAACCGAGAGCTGCAATCTCTTGATTAGACTGCCCTCTTGTGGAGTACAGTGGTAATTTGCTCCCTTGTACACAGTGTGTCTGAACTTATTTCAATGAATCCCCTATTGGTAACCCTGCCTTGTGGATGAACAGGGGACTCTTTTGTTTGAAGCAGCAAAGTACAAGGGTCTATAAGATTATTTCCACGTGTATATATAATCCATCTCTTGTGGTTCCAATTTCTCTCATTTTAAGGTCATCCTTTGGATCCATATTGTAATCAATGTGAGCACCATCGTTGAACGTCATAATCTGTTGCCTTTTTTTTCTCCTAATGCTGAAGCGCATCCTGTTTAAAGGTGTGATTGTGTGTTCCAGGCTCCTACAACCCCCAGACCCTGGGCCTCTTCACACTCAGCTATTTCCTGCTGGCCTTCTGGACCTATGGACTGACCGTGTCCGCAGGAGTGTTCATCCCCTCCCTCTTGATCGGAGCAGCCTGGGGCAGACTCTTCGGGATCCTCCTGGCCACAATGACAAACGGATCTGTGAGTGCGGAGAAGGGCAGGGGGCAGGGGGAGAGGGTAGGGGATGGCCCCTCTCCCGTCCCAGGGGGAGAGGGTAGAGGCTGGGGGAGAGGGAGGGGGAAGGGGCTGGGGGAGAGGAGAGTGTCATCCTGAACTACTGAACACACAACAGTGCTAAATTAGAAATGCTAAATGACTTCGTCTTCTTCAGCTTGTCAGTGAAGGTGTTTCATGAATTTGTTCTGTTTCTTTAGGATTTCTGTAGATAGGGCGGTACTGTAAAGTATCCCAAAAGATTGATGAAGGAAACTAAATCATGACTGCAAACTTCCTGGTTTTAATATTTAATAGTTGTTGTCTTTCTCCCTCTTTTTTTTTTGATTTCTCGGTGTGTCTCAGATTTGGGCTGATCCTGGGAAGTACGCATTGATAGGAGCAGCGGCTCAGCTTGGTGGGTCATCTCTTTACTTCTTCATGTGTTCGTTCACGCGTACGCACACACATGCACACACAGACACAGACACACGCATACCCACACACAGACACACGCACGCGCACACAGACGCACGTGCACACAGACACACACGCACACACAGACAGGCACGCACACACACACACGCGCGCACACACACACACACACACACACAGACGCACGTTTACTGTAAGCAGTAGTTCTGTTGTAGCACAGGCACAGCAAACTGAAGGATGATCCTTGCACAGATGACTGGATTGCATCACCTTATACAACCTCATCAGAACCCCCTTTGATCTGTACTCTACCCTTTGGACTATGAGAACATAAGAAAATGTACGAACGAGCGGAGGCCTGTCAGTCCCGTCTGTCTCCACTTCATTTTCAACAAACCAACCGCCCCCCCCCCCTCAGTTTAATTTAATTAAGGTTCAAACCACATTCCAAATCCCTTTCCAGCTATGAATCAGAAACCGATAGGGTTATTCAGAGCTTGCCTAGTTAAAGTATTTAATTATTCTTGAATTCCAGACAGCTGGAAATGCAATTTTGAGTAGAACTTCTCTTTAGTGTTGTATATTAAAAAAACAACCCTTTCCTTGATGGCCTCTCCAGGAGCCGATGTGTTAAGCAGCCCTGTGCTCTGCGTGCTGAGCACTTCCTGTCTGCTAGCCCCGGGATGTTGGAAAGGAAGCAATTCTGGTTTGAAACGCTTTGCTTTGCATCCCAGATCCCCTGTGGCCTCACATCTGCAGCCCTCGAAGAAGTCGTTCATCACAAACTGTAGCAGAACTCGTACACAGATCTCACACGCCCGGGCTGACACACTCTGCTGCTGTGCAGTGTAGCACTTCATTATCGGCTTGCTTTGTGATGTGTGGCACAGTTGCTGAAAGGCCCACACTTAGAGTTTGTTTTGCACAGGTTTGAAGTGCTAATGTTGAATTGTAAATTTGATCTTTTCCAACCCTAATGTTTTCCACAGTTCCAGAGTTCAGTCTTTATTGTGTAGGATGTCACTTTTGCTTCACGGTCACCCCCCCCCTTTGTCTAACGATAAGAGACACACAACATATTAAGTGTTTGTATTGAAAGGGATCTCTGGTTGACGCGATGCTCGATTCGTCTCTCTGGCTTTCTCTGCAGGTGGGATCGTTCGAATGACTCTCAGTCTGACTGTCATCATGGTGGAAGCGACGGGAAACGTCACCTATGGCCTTCCCATCATGCTGGTGCTGATGACCGCGAAAATAGTCGGCGATTACTTTGTGGAGGTGAGAGCTGAGCAGTGGAGCCCTGATGAGAGGCCGTTACTGCCTGGGTACCGTCTGCAGGAGCCTGGAGTCCCATTCTCTGTACTGCGCTCCCCTTGGCTTAACATGCTGTGTGTCTCTCTGTGTGTTCCAGGGCTTGTATGACATCCACATTAAGCTGCAGAGTGTCCCGTTCCTGCATTGGGAAGCCCCAGCCACCTCCCACGCTCTCACTGCCCGGTAAGAACCACAGGAAAGCAGCAGCAGCCGGCATCCGAAACCCTTTCCCACTCGGAGCAGTGTGCAGCTCTCTTCCCCAGACCCGTGTGCAGGTCCACACTGACGCTGTGGCTCTCCCAGAGCCATTCAATCTGTGGTTCAGTGCAGCAGCACCCTGGCTGCGGTGCTCCAGTGTTGGGTTTTTCCTAAGCTTTATTTCCGTTGCTTGTTTCTTGTTTGCAGGGAGGTGATGAGCTCTCCAGTGACGTGTTTCAGCAGGTTAGAGAAAGTGGGCAACATCGTGGATGTTCTCAGTAACCCAACGATGAATAACAACGGCTTCCCGGTGGTCAGCGAGTTCAGTGCCAGCGCTGAGGTGGGTTTACCAGGACACACTCGGCTACATGCAAGTCTGACAGCCGTTTCAGAACAATGTCTCATCATCGGTTTCTTTTTTATATTTCAGCCTGGAAGACTCCGTGGTTTAATTTTGCGATCACAACTGATTGTTCTTCTGAAGCACAAGGTAACAAAATCAATACGTTTTCTGTGATGAGAGCGTAATGTCTTACACAGTGCCTGTCAGCTGCATGCACAGTAATAGCTGCATGCATTATTTGAATACGTACAGTGTATTCTGCATGTATTGATGAACTATATTTAGATTTGCTTTTTGGGTAGCAGATCATGTTTACTGTTAGATTGCTGCTTCCTCATGTGCTGTATACAGTATTCTGTGAATCTGTGTCGTCAGCTCTGCGAATTCCTCTCTCGTCCCAGGTGTTTGTGGAGAGGGCCCACTCCAGCCTCATTCAGAGGAAGCTGCAGATGAAGGATTTCCGGGACGCCTACCCTCGCTTCCCCCCGATCCAGTCCATCCACGTGTCCCAGGACGAGCGCGAGTGCATGATGGACCTGAGCGAGTTCATGAACCCCACGCCCTACACCGTGCCCCAGGTACAGCACTGCAGCTCTGTCTCCAGTGTATTCATTATACCACTCACGTCATTGGAGATTAAATCAATCTGAAGCAGAATGCTGAGAAGGGACTTGTGATAATGTGTTGCACGCGGGTGTTAAGGTGTCATCCAAGAAGCCTTACATCTCACTGACATGCAGAAAATGTCTTTCTTGCTTGTGAGAGTGAACGCTTCCCTTTCCCTTTCGCTGCAGGATACCTCCTTGCCTCGTGTGTTCAAACTCTTCCGAGCTCTGGGGTTGAGGCACCTGGTAGTGGTGGATGAGGAAAACAGGGTGAGTAGAGCAGTGAAGAGGTTAGCCAGCTCTCTGTGTGTGTGTGTCTGTGTGTCTGCGCAAGTCTCTGTCGCTGTCTGTGTGTGGGTCTGGATTTTCAAGATTTTATGAATCTAATGCTTGTCCAAAACCAGATCAAGATGAATGTCCAGCTCAGTTCCGAGCTGTGGAAAATCTAGACGATTGCAGATAATTCATTTTTTTCACATTGCATCATACAGCGCAAAGCACATACTGACTGAATTTATCATTGCTTGAAATGCCAAAAATCTGCCGTCGGTATATATTACATTTTAACCTTTGTGATGGAGTAACAAGGACACAGCCCTCTGAATCTGTGTACTCATCAATGAGAAGCTGTCTTTGTGACTGCAAAGGGACAGCGAGTTAGTCTTGCACCATGAAGCAGCTGTTTCTCTTCTTACCTGCAGGTCGTGGGGCTTGTGACGAGGAAAGACCTGGCCAGGTATCACCTGGGCAAAAACGGTCTGGAGGAGATGCCGTTCTCACAGACGTGAGGCCTGGGGCGTGCTGTCGACATGCAGGCAGAGAGAGAGAGAGAGAGAGGGGGGGAGAGGGGGAGAGGCTGCCCGGCTGCGGGCGTTGAAGAGACAGCCTTCAGCACTCGCATGGATCAGCAGGGCTGGGGGGTTCTTCCAGTTAGGAAACGTTAGAATGTCTTACACATTCCTAACCCAGCCATCCTTAAAAATGTGTGTTTTTAATTTTAAAAATAATATTAGGAGTTTTCCCTTTTATGATGACGCTAAATCTGTTTTTCTGTTGTATTTTGCACAATGAGCTAGGTTTGTTAATTGGGATTTTAAAACTTTGATTGATCAAGCACCTTGTCTTTCTGATCTGGTAGTCTGAAAAGGCACTGGGTTAATTCCTACTGAAAGAACCTAGACTTACCAGGAGGCAAATTGCAACAAGCTGGAAAACACAGCTTATAAGTAAAGCATTAATAAAGTTTACACGTTGCACTGCAGATTGTCCAACACTGTCCTTCTTCTAAAATGTATTCTGATACGATTTGGTACCCAAAGCCTCTTTTTGTTTTTAAATAGGTGGGGGGGTAATGATTTTCTGTGGTTCTGTGTCCTTGGTGTACACTGCTGTAAACTGGAGATCTGTAAGAAAAGCTCTCTAGAAATCTGAGTTGTTGTTACAATCGTGTTTTATTTTAAAAAAAAACAAAAAACAACAGTACATTACTGAGCTCCAGATACCAGCGGTCCCTTTCGTGGTTACTTTTTAAGTTTGAAATTTATTTTCCAAACAAATTAAACACGAACCCCCTCTTTTTTTATTGAAATGAAAATCACCTTTTTTTCAGGTTATTAATTGAAATATTTGATGATAAATGTGTGAGGGCTGTGATTTATCACGAGCTCTTCAGCACAGGGAGCGTCTCTCTGCAGTTACACTGTGCAGAGCTGGGAACAGGTCCCCAACACTCCAGTTTCCATGACAACCCGCTTGGTGTTCTTGCATTGATGTGAGCGTGAGGTTGGATTTGTGTGCATCGCATGCACGCTCTTCAGTTTGTGTGCCATGCTGTATGTTGTATTGTTGTGGCGTTACAGTGTATGTTTTAGCGGACAATGGACACCAAAGTCATATCAGTATATGCTGGAATTGCATATAGCACCTTGTTAATAATTCATGTGGTTATACGATTACATTTGGTTTGTATTGAACTTTGCAGCTTTCTGTGTCAGTTTCCTCCCAGGTCTGTGCTCTTGCAGATTGTTGTGTGTCACTTTATATTCTTCTTTTTTTACTAGACAGAATTTAAAAGATGTAACTGGATTTTATACCTCGATTGTGTGGGGAGTTCTTATTGTGCACCAATAAAGCTACTGATTAGAAATAAATGTGCCTGTTGGATTTAACCAGAGCTATTACATTGAAATGGACATAATAAAATATGCATTCGCTGTTTAGAGACGTTACGAGAACCCAGACCACACTGTCGTTTCCATGCTGAGAAGGCTGCGCTGGTTTGCTCTTCGCTCTCAGGACCCTGCAGAATGTTACTGGAGAGACGCAAGCATTTGAATCTGATAGTCCTGAAATGCATCCGTGGCTGTTCTGTAAATAGTAATGATGGCCCTTTAATCTCACAGCTGTACGTGGAGAGGAATGTGTTGCGAGAAGCATTTCAGATGCGAGGGAAACGCTGGCTGCTGTTTACCGAGATTGCTGAGCTGCTGAGTGTCCCTGGCTTTTAGAAAGCGTGATAAACACGATCATTAGTGACGGGCACGGAGAGGGCTGACGCGAGTCTCGAGAGGGAGAGTGACAGGATGAGGTCTTATCTGACGTCTTCTTTAAAGGTCAGGCTGGAAGTGTCAATACGACTCCTGCAATTGCAACACAGTGACACGTCATCATCTCCTGGTGCATACGCACTGGACCGGAGGCGGCCGCTTACAGAAACGAGCCACAGTCCCAGCTGACCCTTTGAGAAGAGCCCAGCCCTGCGCACATCGCTGAGCTTTGGGTGTAACTCTGCAGTGGTACTGAGACAATGCTTGTAACACTTGGGCAGTGCTGCAGCAATAGTGGAATCTTTTACATTTCCAATAGGACCGTCTCTGCTGATTTTTACAGACAGCGTTACAAGGTCTGTGTTTCCACAGTGCCGCTGTTTAGTTGGCTTTAGGTTTTAATATTGCAGATTTTCAGTTTGTCATTGGAAGAGGTTGTCAGAAGAGAGTCTTTAGTCTTCTCGGAGTTGCCAGGTTAGAGTGTTACACTGAATCACAAACGAAGCTCGTCATCAAATTCATTTATTTGGAGATCAAAGAAAACATTAGGTTTGTGTCAATAACCACACAAAAAAGGAAAGTAGAGACTAATTCGTTACAAAATCATGCATTTTATTTTATCAAACTGACAGGAAAGCACCCTGTTTGTTTGCCATTATTTTTACAAAGGGCTTTTTTTAAATTTTTGAGCAGAGGTTGAAGCACGAGCCAGTCCAGATAAGGCTGTTTGTGTATGGGCTGATTAAACCGCTTCTATACAAACACATGAAATTCACCAACGGGAATCAATCTAGCAAGAAAGTGCGTGAACAACGCCTTCCTCAAACCAAGCTGCTTGTCTACTGCTGTATTATTACAATAGATTAATTCTGCTCAGAGAATTGGCGCTTGTTTTTCTAGGTTCTGTCTGTGCAACATGCATGTTGTTTGCAGAAAAAGCCTTTGGAGATTTTGACAAACTGGTTTGGCAGATTTAAACAAGATTAAGACAGCAGGATGGGTGCAGTGTGGGGTTATTTATTCAGTGTTTAAGTACATGCATATCAGAGTAGGTGATCCTGTTTCATCTCTTGTCGGTTTTGCCAGTGCAAAGAGGAGACTGCAAGAATCAGCAACAGGAAGGAGCTTTCCCCTCAGCTTCAGCTCCAAGCCTTGTAGCTGCAGAGCTGCATTGATAGCAGGCTGCGATGAGACCCCCTGCTGAGTAAATGCAGTGTGTTTGCTCTCCTAATCCCGATCATTATCACCTCTTCCAGCTCTGCTAAAAGGTTGATCTGCAGGGACTGTTTGCTGCTGCACACTCTAATGGTGTGCCGTTGTCTCACTATGAAACAGAAGGATCGACTGCGTCTTCACCTTCTCGCTGTGCTGCACTGTAGCTCTGCACCCCCCCATCCTCCATCTGAAGTAACTCTAGATCATTCACCAGCAATGCAGGAACATTTACATCATCTTGACTGGAATGGGACGAGAACTGTTTGGTAATATCCCAATTTTATTTTTAAACAACATGTAGTCATGGTCATGTTCCCAGGCATACTTCTCACATGCATACAGCACTTAAAACACACACACACACCTTGCGGTACAAGCACCAGAACAATTCTCAAGCAGTAGGACCAAGTTAAATCTCACGTAGACAATCTGGGTAGGTTTCTTGGGTAACAGTTTAAAACATAATCTGATAATGTCCAGTACATTATAAATCCAGGCCAGGCTGGGCTACGCTATGTGATAGTGTGCCGTCTCCAGCGTCTGCTGCCTGGGTGAGTCTGTGCTGCTCACCCCCTGCAGCTCCTGGCTGCTCTCGCAAGTCCAGTTAGCCAGCAGGTCGCTGAAGTCAGGGGTGTTGGTGGCGCTGAGCAGGCAGGTGGGGGGGTGCGGGGCCGGCTCTGCCCAGAAGGAGGGGGGCAGCCTGCGCTTGCACATGGGCACCCCCTGGCCGTGTCTGCGCTCCCCCTTCTGCCTCCGCGCGTGTTCGGTGGCCCCCGGCTTCACATACCTCCGCAGCCCGAAGCTGAAGAGTTCCGCCAGGGGCCCCAGCTGCTGGATGCTATCCCGGCTGCAGATGGCTCTCAGGGCATGGGGGAGTTCCTCCTCCTCCTCACGGCCCCTGCTCTGAGCCACCCTCATCAGGTCTGCGTAGTAGCGCTCGCGCCCCGACCGGCCCGCAGTGGAGAGCCTGTCCTCGTAGATCTCACAGGCGTCAGGGTCCTCCTCCTTGCTCTTCTTGCCAAAGTACCTCTGGATGTCGCAGTTGATGAGGTCTGCGAAGCGCAGCAGCTGGATTGTCATCTCCGTGGTGCCGTGGGAGCTGTACTGGGGAGCGGCAGCGCCTCCTGCACCCTCCTCCTCCTCTTCCTCCTCCTCCTCCTCCTCCATCTCCTCCTCCTCCTCTTCCTCCTCCTCCTCACTAGACCCCTCCTGGAAGTCCATGTCCTCCTGCTGGTCAGTCAGGGTGTAGAAGGGGTGCTGGAAGGCCAATCTGAAATCGGTCAGGTTTCGAATGACCCCGGCTGCCATTGCTTTTAACACCAAAAACTTCTGTAAATTGAAGAAGGAAAAAAAGAAAAACAAATCTTTGAAAATCTTTGTCCCTAGTGACCTGAGCTGAATTCGAACCCGAGCTTTCACAGGGGAAAGACGCTGAAGTGGTGCCCCCCCCCCCCTCCGCTGTTTTTAATGCAGTTGCTTCTAATATGCTTAGATAGTTACACAAGCTTTCAAGTTTACATGTATGTAGCAGAACTATTAGTTAAGTAAACCCAATCTGTATGGACCATAAATTATATTGGGGCTGTGTAACTCAAAGCATTGACAACTGCTTACAAAGAGCAAAGCTCAGGGCTGCTCCAGAGAAACAGTCCTATCCCAAGTGCATCTTCTGGACTGATTAATAGACCGGCAATTATTATATATATATATATATATATATATATATATATATATATATATATATATATATATATATATATACATACACATATATATGCTTGTCACCAAGCCATATTTTTAAAGAGGGACTCTTGCCAATAATGGGCACAGGAGTATATATACAGGCAACACAATAATACCTGTCTAACCAACATGAGTTCCAGTCGAACGCTATACACTATACAGAAAACCTCGATTCGTAATACCTGCCTACTTACTGATCATTCTCAACAGGAGCTTGCTTTTAACGATGACGTCTAAACTTTGAATTCAGTGACTAGCTGTTCTACTTCTTTATTAAAAATTCACTTTATTCCTTCTCAAAGTCTATTGCAGGAACTTTTTCCACCTGCTGAAGCTATGCATTTACAAAACCCTCCCTGTTTTACCAGAGTTTTTATAATGCTTT
>NC_054561.1:0-25000 GCF_017654505.1 Polyodon spathula
TTGCACACACACAGTATGCATAGTGGAATGACGCACCTTTCTTTCTGATATATTGTCCTGGTGAACAGCTTCTGTGTTTTTGGCAGGCTTTGCATCCAGAGGATGATGGATCCAAACAGTAAAACCCTTCAATACATGTGCAGATAGTATCGGAGAAAACTGTGCATTCCCGGACTACTGTCAACCCCAGTTCTGTAGAAAACAACACATCAAATACAGGGGTATTCTTATTGACTTGCTTAACATGAACATATTGAACAAGTATAGAAAACAGTAAGAAGCGGGGTTCTGAAAAATATAGCTTTATATAGTGTTTCTACAGCTGTTTAAATAACGTACCTGTCATATTTCTTTTCATTGTTAACATCATTTTTGACAACTTTTTACACTTATAACTTTAAAGTCTGTTTCAAAGCTCTTTTCAGAATGTCCACTCTAGTACACTGAGGTTTGAGATCTGTCCTCCAGTCTAAAAAAAAAACGTTAACAAGAGCTCTGGCTTTTCTGTTCCGTACCACCTCATGGATCGTTACTGCTGTGTCACCTGTTTGACAATGCGGGCAATAATCCTGACACTATCAGTGCACTAGAGCAGACATTTTGAAAAGAGCTTTCAAACAGACTTTTAAAAAGTTGTCAGGATGTTAACAATGAAAAAGATACAGAGTTTGACTGGATTTAATTAGCATGCTGATTGAAGATTGGAAGAACCACACACAATGTACTCAATGCAAAAGGCTAATCTAAGATGGAGCAAATAAAGGTCGAGGATATTCTTGTGAGAAACATAATCCTTACCTGAGTCACATAGTTTACACCCATAACATCTGTCTAGACCATTTGGTTTCTCAGTATAGGTCGACTCCATACAGGGGATGCATGATGTGCTCAAGTCCTGGGTACAATGCCGATAAACTCGCGTTCCTGGTGCAAAATGCAAACAAACAATTAGTTTCCAATATTAAATGTGTTAAGATGTTGCATCAAACAATGGTAGGCTGTCTGTTTACACTACACACAGCACTTTGATAGCAGTACACAACTGTGCAAAACTATAAATATATAGTTTAAAAACATAGGCTAACTGCCTACTAACAGAAGTTGGGAGAAAAAAAAAACTGCCATCCTTAAATTGTCCTGTTAGAGTCCGATAGAGAAATCTCTTCAGAAACATCACAAAGGTTTTTATTTTTTTATTTTTTGTTGTTCCACCACTGTATCTTAAAGCAGCTATACAACAACAATAAATACAACAATAATCTGATAGTCCTTAAATGATTTTAGATATAAATATTTGTTTTCCCCAACAGGCTGTCTGACATCCTTGTCTTGCTTATTATAAATTGGTCTGTATGTTATTATATATATTATTGTTTATGGTAGCCATGCAGTATTACAGTAAGTGCCCATATACAGGCTAAAGCAATACTGCATTAAGATTCAGTGTAAAGAGTTTGGATTGTCTACCTACCTGCTTGGCACATTGGGCAGCACTGTCCTTCTATATAATATTCTGCATCCTCGCAAGCATGTATTTTTGGAACAAATGCCAAAAGTAATATATACTGTACTTTGACCTAAAACACACACAAATATGGTTATATTTCAGTAAGGAGAAAACAACTTAACAGTGCCTCATGAATTCACTGTGAAAAGATCAGTTCTTTTCAACATTTGCTTGTAAAAGTTTACTGCTGTATTTTTGCACAGTATTTTTGCAGTTTACAGTAGTTTGCCATGTTTTAATATGCTTCAGCATGCCTCGTTATTCTTTACAGTATTTACCTCTGCTTTACCATGCTCTCATTATGTTTATGCATTGTATTTTTATTTGATTTTGTAATACATGTTGTTTATACCTCTTTCCTAGTGCTTGGATAACTACGTGTCAGTTAAACTAGCTACACGATGAATTATTTGTAACCTTTAGAAAGGTCTTACCAGTCCTCTTAAAAAGATGTGCCGCGGAACAAGGGCTCTGCTTCCTGCAGCTCTCGCAAACATTACTTTGTTTGTTTTGTGTAGAAACATCATCGCAGCCAGAGGATGAATTTGTGCTGTTGTGCAGTTTCAATCGTCACCTGTGTGCATAAAACACATTTCATAAAATGTTAGACTAGACTAATACTGAATTGTTCTTTCTATCTAATTAATAAATACAATACAAAATATTGTTGGTTTATTACACGGTAATAGTAGCCCCCTGACAAGTGCTAAATAACAACTAGGAGAGTAAGGACGCAATGCATGTCTTTGTTTTGGTCAAGGACAGCAAGGGGGAGCTCTCACTACTTGGCCCAACAGTACCTACCTAGACTTCTGCGCCAGTACTCTAGTGTCGACTCAGGAAGGAGAACACAGGTAAAACGCAGTTCACATTGCAGAAATACATCTTTAAATAAATCAAGTATATGTGATATATCTTGACTTTTCAAATATATAGACTGTAACACGTTCATAATACATATATCAATTACTGTTAGCAAACTAATATCGATTTGTAATGAACCTGGCACAATTAGGCAGGATTATATTACTATTTGAGTTATATGGTAAATTGACTTTGTTCATTTTTGTATTTAGTTATTCAGCTATTCTCTTTAACTGTGTTTAATTGTCTTGTTTTTCCTGTGCGCTTATTTTTCTGTGATGTTTGCAGTCATTCCAATGGGTGCTCTTCTTATTTCCCTTCATAGCATTAAAAATAGACATTCCCCTTGTGATCTGCCGTCAGCTTCACTGTCACAGCAGCATTTTAATGAGAAGTGAACGACGCTGAGTTGTTAAATCAGACGCCAAGTCAGTAGTTTCAGTTCTATTTTAATAAGAAATAGCATGCCGAATATGTACTGTACTGCAGTTTAAATGTTTAAAAACAACTTATCATATTTCACATGCTTTGTTAAAATCGAAGAAAGCTTGTTGAAGTGAATGAAGTCATGTCAGTATATCGAAACTGATTTAAAATTGATTACGGGGGTTGTCTTATAGAATTATTGTCCATGACCCTTCTGGAAAGCCGTTGAGGACATTATTTGTCTCTATGTCCTCCCCCAGGAATACCATCAGCTACTGTTTTTGATGCACACCCAAAGAATCTCTGTTTCAAATGGTATCTGTCTCACATTTGCTATTGATGTCTTGTGTATATTCACATGGTCAAAGCAGCATTGTTTTGTTTCTTTTATAAAATAGGGATGCCCCCATGCCAAAAAAAAAAATTAAACTTGTAGTGCGTTGTGTGTTGTAAGTGCAGGGAAGTTCCCTGAGCAATCCATTTGAAAGACCCGTGAACACGACAGTGACTGTCACAGGTTCCCCTCTTATCACACTGCCATCCTGTCTGTCTTGCTTCAGGGAGTACCTAGAAGTGCTGCCCAGTCCAGTACTTTCTATCATGTAAGCTGTCATGTTTATTTTTCAAAGTAAAAAAAAAATATATCTACAGTTGGATCAAATGTGTGTTGAATTCCTACCGGGTACACTGCAGTGCCTATAGAAAGTCTACACCCCCTTGAACTTTTTCCACATTTTGTTGTGTCAGTGCCTCAGAGTTTCATGCATTTAAATTAAGATTTTTTTTCTACTTATCTACAGACCATACTCCACACTGTTAAGGGGAAAAAAGTTTGTATTGAGTTTTTATTGTTTTTATTAAAAAATTATATATTAAAAATACAAAACTGAAAGATCATAATTGGATAAGTCTCCACTAGTCTTAATACTTGGTGGAAGCACCTTTGGCAACAATTACAGCTGTGAGTCTGTTGGGATAGGTCTCTACCAACTTTGCACACCTAGATTTGGCAATATTTGACCATTCTTCTTTACAAAACTGTTCAAGCTCTGTCAAGTTCCTTGGGGAGCGTTGATAGACAGCAATCTTCAAGTCATGCCACAAACTTTCTTTTGGATTTAGGTTGGGGCTCTGACTGGGCCTGTCATGGACATTTACCTTTTTGTTCCTTAGCCACTCCAGTGTAGCTTTGGGTGTGTGCTTTGGGTCATTGTCATGCTGAAAACTGAACTTCCGTCCCAGTTTCAGCTTTCTTGCCTAGGGCAGCAGGTTTTCCTCAAGGACTTCTCTGTACTTTACTCCATTCATTTTCCCTTCTATCCTGACAAGTGCCCCAGTCCCTGCCAGTGAAAACATCCCCATAACATGATGCTGCCACCACCATGCTTCACAGTAGGGATGGTGTTCTTTGGTTGATACGCTGTGTTGGATTTGCGCCAAACATAACGCTTTGCATTTAGGCCAAAAAGTTCTATTTTAGTTTTGTCAGACCACAAAACGTTTTGCCACATGGCTACAGAATCTCCTGAGTGTTTTTTTGGATACTTCAAATGGGATTCAAAGTGGGCTTTCTTGAGTAATGGCTTCCTTCTTGCCACCCTACCATACAGGTCAGATTTGTGGAGTGTTTGGGATATTGTTGTCACATGCACACTTTGACCAGTCTTGGCCATAAAAGCCTGTAGCTCTTGCAAAGTTGCCGTTGGGCTCTTGGTAGCCTCTCTGATCAGTCTCCTTCTTGCTCGGTCATCCAGTTTGGAGGGACGGCCTGATCTAGGCAGGGTCTTGGTGGTGCCATACACCTTCCACTTCTTAATAATCGTCTTAACCGTGCTCCAAGGGATATTCAAGCCCTTTGATATTTTTTTATACCCATCCCTTGATCCGTGCCTTTCAACAACTTTGTCCCAGAATTTTTTTGTAAAGCTCCTTGGTGCTCATGGTTGAGTCTTTGTTTTGAAATGCACTACCCAGCAGAGGGAACCTACAGGAACTGCTGAATTTAACCTGAAATCATGTGAATCACTATAATTTAACACAGATGGAGGCCACTTAACTTGGTGTGTGATTTTGAAGGAGATTGGTTACACCTGAGCTAATTTAGGATTGCTATTACAAGGGGGGTGGACACTTATCCAACCAAGCTATTTCAGTTTTTTTTTTTTTTTTTTATTAATTTTCAACAGATTTTCTACAATATCTTTTTCTCTTGGAAGTTGTGGGGTGGGGGATATATAAATAAATGGGAAAAAAACTATGTTAATGCATTTTAATTCCAGGCTATAAGACAACAAAAGGTGAACATTTTGAAAGGGGGTGTAGACTTTCTATAGGCACTGTATATATATATATATATATTACCATATAACTTCAATTTGGTGCCGCCCTCGAATTAAAGACGCCCTCGTATTGACGCCACAGTCATATATCAGCATTATAATAGAGGCCGCCCTCGAATAAACGCCGCTATCAATAAAGAAACATTTTATTCTCCCCCTACTAAAAAAAACACACAGTAAACAAATAAAGGCGCAACACTGACTATGTTCATGTAACTCCCCTGAAGAGACGGGAGCCCCAATCTAGCACGTAAATTACAAACTAATGTACACACACATAGTAAGCACATTGTATTTTATGGTAGTACAGTTCTGAAAGAAAATCCAAGATAAACTACGTACAGAACAGCAGTCCTTCTGAGGTTCTTACAGGTGGTTTTGTTGTTTTTTGTTCAATTGCAATTCCCGTACAAATAAAAACAATGTGCTTACTATCTATGAGAAGATTTAGTTTTGGTTTCTCTTGCAGAGAAATTACAAACAAGCAAGTTACAGTGAGAAAAATAATCGAGTAAGATATATTGTAGTTTCTACAGAAATCAAAACTGATCTTCGGAGGTAATTTTTGGTGCAGAAAAACAATTAAAGTCACATTCTTAGATTTAACTACCACACCAACATTGTCCCGCCCTTAACAACCAATACACATTCCTGATTCGCTGGTACAATACTGTTGACCTTCCAACTTTCACCTAATAGGCTCTCGGTAACCGTCACTGATAAATGTACTGTAGTGAAAGTAGGTTAGCCACACACGCTGCTAAATACAGGTAGGCTACCGCATTACAGAAAATAAGCAACCGCTATACTTCTAAAATGTCATAAATCATGTAATAAAAGATTGCAGCGTTTGAAAATCGTAGTATTATTAATAAAGGTCACCCTCGTATAACGGCCGCCCTCTTTTAAGCGCCGCAGTCAATCTTAAAGACTGATCTTTATCCATAGCTGTAAAACTGTCAATGATGGTTTAGTAGAAATCCTAAAATGTACTTGTAGAATTATATGACAAACATGTTGGCTTGGAATATCTTTCTTAGTGTCTTCAATATACATGACCTAAGGTATACTTACAGTTATACATCAACAGCATGAAACTATGTTGTTTGATTAGATAGAGGAGAAGGAATATAAAATATTATCAATTGCACAAACCTGTATCTGATGTCCAGTAAGCCAATTCAAGTAATTCTATTCACTGTACAGGAGTCTGCTCTCTGAGAAATGGGAAGCCCAATAAATACAAAAGGGAAACATCTCTGGTAGTTGAATGATAACAATATTGTATTATTCTATCACTTTCATTTTGTATAAAAGTATAGGACACAGGGACGTGATGTGCAGAATAAAACATTCCAGTTTAACACACCAGAGTTCACCCTTACACAGTGGGCAGATACACTCCTGCTAAGTCGACTGCGAGAGAAGGAAAAAAAAGAGAAGCTTTATATTTTAAACCAGTATGTTCACAAAACCCACCAAAAAGCAAGAAGGGATAAATCCTGGCAGCTATTCTAGGGACTTTCCAAAATGTTTCACTTTCATTTTTAGTCAGGTTAATCTGGACTTTCACATAAGAAATAAACACATAACTTAAAAAATTCAGAGTGCAAACTAATTATTGTTACATACCTGTTTAAAAGGTAATGATACAATTTTATATGAATAATTACAATGAAACAGTGTCATGAACCAGACAATGCCACTTGAAGGTGGCATGCGGTGCTATTATGCACTGTTGTGTTAAATGTATGCTTTTCACTACTCTGCAGATAACTTAGCCTAATGGTTATTAACACCTGTAATTAACACCTGTAATTCTAAATGTGCAATTTCAGACTCAGACTTTTAAATTCTAGAGCACATTGATTTATTATTGGTTCAGGCTTCTGATTATATTGTCGTACAAAGATAACATTGTAATTCACTATTATATTCATTACTATACACTTTATTTCTGTAATTGAAACTGGTGCCATTTTTACAGTCTGGTGCTTTTTTTTTGTGCTCATTTAGCAAGGTCGGTTTCTTGTAATCCAAATATCCAAGATAGGTAGGCTTGTACTGTGAAAACTTCCCTTGCACCTTACCTCAGTGTGGATCACTGTGATGTTACAGTCCTGTGTGTGACTCCTCAAAACATTCCAGGACACCCTTGTAAACACGACGATTCCTCTCAGTGGCTTTTATCTCCAGGTTAAATATGTTAAATCAATCCAAATTCCAAAGTTTTGCATCGCATGTTTTTTTAACTTCTGTGAAACGAGTTGTGTAAGTTCCCACAACTGAAACAATATAAATAAGGAAATAAAATACAGGGAAATAACAATTGAGTAACCCGGCAGAGCAGTAAGTGAGCTTGTCTTGGATTTGACCCAATCCTGGATCAGGGTTTAATTAGTCAAGATTAACAGGTGTTCCAGATCTTTAGCCACTGATGATGTAAAGACACCTATAAACCTGCTGGACAGGGGCTCTGCAGGAGCAGGGTTGGAGACCCCTGTCCTAGGTTGTTTCCAGGGAGTGCTTGTGTACTGGATGTACTTTGGTTGGTGACTGTAAGGTAATAAAGTGACGTGTGAACATTATTTGAGTGTGAAGACGAATCACACAAGTGTATTTGGAACAGGCATGACATTAGCAGAAGTTTCCTATCTCAACTCCTTGCATATACAGTGGCTCTCAAAAGTATTCACGCCCCTTGGACTTTTCCACATGTTATTGTGTTACAACATGGAATCAAAATGGATTTAATTTGGAGTTGCCATTGATCAACACAAAAAAGTCCATAATGTCAAAGTGAAAAATAAAATCTAAAAATTGTTCTAAATTAATTACAAATATAAAACAGAAAATAATTGATTGCATAAGTATTCACCCCCTTTGCTGTGACACACCTAAATAAGCTCTGGTGCAACCATTTGTCTTTAGAAGTAATTAGCTGAATGGAGTCCACCTGTGTGCAATTAAGGTGTTTCACATGATTACAGGTTAAATACACCTGACTCTGGGAGGTCCCACAGTTGGTTAGTACATTTCCTAACAAAAACTACATTATGAAGACGAAGGAACATTCAAAGCAAATCCGGAATAAGGTTCTTCAAAAGCCCCAATCAAAGAACATTTCCAAGGCATTGAATATCCCCCAGAGCACAGTAAAGTCCATTATTAAGAAATGGAGAGACTATGACACAACTATGAATCTGTCTAGAACAGGCCATCCTCAAAAAGTGAGTATCCGGGCGAGAAGGGCACTAGTCAGGGAGGCCACCAAGAGGCCTATGGCAACGTTAAAGGAGTTACAGTCTTCCACGGCTGAGCTGGGAGACACTGTGCATATGGCAACAATAGCCCGGATGTTTCACAAACCTGGCCTTTATGGGAGAGTGGCACAAAAAAAGCCATTGTTGAAAAACACTCACACCAAATCTCGGCTGGAGTTTGCCAGAAGGCATGTGGGAGACTCTGAGACCAAGTGGAAGAAGATTCTATGGTCTGATGAGACCAAAATAGAGCTTTTTGGCCTCAACGCTAAGCGCTATGTTTGGCACAAGCCTAACGCTGCAAATCATCCTGAGAACACCATCCTTACCGTGAAGCATGGTGGTGGCAGCATCATGCTATGGAGATGCTTCCCTGCATCAGGGCCTGGAAAGCTTGTGAAGATACAGGGCAAAGTGGATGCAGCATAGTACAGAGAAATCCTGGAGGAAAACCTGCTGAAGTCTACAAGAGACCTGGGACTTGGGAGAAGATTAATCTTCCAGCAGGACAATGACCCCAAACATACAGCCAAGGCCACACTGGAGTGGCTTAAAAACAAAAAAGTCAATGTCCTGGAGTGGCCCAGTCAAAGCCCGGACCTCAATCCATTTAAGAATATATGGAAAGAGTTGAAAATTGCTGTTCACCAAAGGTCCCCATCCAACTTGACGGAGCTTGAGCAATTTTGCAAGGAATAATGGGCAAAAATTGCAGTGTCCAGATATGCAAAGCTGGTAGAGACTTATCCAAATAGACTCATGGCTGTAATTGCTGCCAAAGGTGCCTCTACCAAATATTGACTCACGGGGGGTGCAATCAATTATTTTCTGTTTTGTTTTTCTAATTCATTTAGAACAATTTGTAAATTTATTTTTTTACTTTGACATTATGTACTTTTTTTGTGTTGATCAGTGGCAAAAACTCCTAATTAAATCCATTTTGATTCCATGTTGTAACACAATAAAATGTGGAAAAGTCCAAGGGGAGTGAATACTTTTGAGAGCCACTGTATAAACAAACCAACTGAGCAGCTGTGAGCAGATACACCCTTCTCCCTTCTCTCTCTTTTACTTAACTGTCCTTTATTCTCATTTCTATTGGTTCTACTTAGATCATTATTTACCATGGTTACTATTATATAAAAAACAGCATTGATAAAGTGACAGGGCTTAAAAGTGATGACCTGTAATGTGCAAACATTCTTCCTGCCTCTGTCTCTATGAATGTGAGTTACTTATTAATATAATCAATAACCGTTTAACACACAAGCTAGTGTGATCAAAGTGTTTATTTTTATTTACAAACTTGGGTGAAATACTTAGAAATATCTCACAACTTGAAGAAATGCTACCTTTCTGAATATGTTTAACTTTAAGCAACACAAATGTGTACATATAATCTGTATAACTTTAAAAGGCATTTACAGTATGATACACTAGCAAGAACATTTGTACAGTTAAAAATTAGTACCCATAACTTTATATTACTTTGATAACATTCTAAAGAAATGCTGCTTGCCCTACAAATGTAAAAGCATTGATCTTATATGTATACAATAAGGCCGGACATGGTGTCCATATATGTCCAACCCCTGAGAAGTCCATATATTGAACATATATCGACACCTTGAATGGCCTTATTGCGTTTATAAAACAGTGGATTTAAAAAAAAAAAAAAGTAATTTTTTGGTCAAAAAAAAAATGTTGTTTTTATAAAATATCCTTACGCCAATAAAGGGACCACAAAAGTAGTCCCAGTTATGACTTTGAACTACACAGTAAGTTAAGCTGAGTAAGTAGATTTAATTGAACCATGCAAAAGTAAGTACATATATTTTAGATGCTGTTTCAGCAGAACAGGAGTAAAAAAAAATAAAATAAAAAATAATGACGTCTCAGATTTCAGTCATTTTCAGTAATTCAGTAATACACATCTCAACAGCTTGATCGCATCCTGACTGTATGTGAAGATATGATTGGTTCATTGATGCCACATCCTGTAGAATCCAGGCTGGCCACTGTGTTAATGCTCCAGGAGGTGACCCATAGACGAGTTGCTATTAGAAAGAAGTCTTTAGAAGAAAAACAGGGAAAGCTATCCGTGAAGACGCATTCTTGGTCACTTCACTGCTCCTGAACTTGTCTGGCTGTGCGTTCCAGCATCTCTTCTTATGTCTTTTGATTGTTCATATAGAGTCAAGTCAGTCACATTTTCAGGTGGAACTGTGGCCTTTAAATGCATCGCTGTATCCACAATGTTGTCTGTTAAATACAGAAGGAAAACATTTTGAAATTGAATTTTACGAATGCTGTGTTACAAAGCAATGCCACCTGCTCTATGTCATCTCCTTACACAACTAAATCCTGAAAACTAGCTAATGAACTATGACATCATTTTATAATCTTCCCTGAGGTGAGCATGCACGGGTCTATTAAGAAGCAAGTATAAAAGGTATTAAATAACCCGATTGCAACTGTATGAAGCCAGCAAGGGGTCGGGTTGGTAATTTAGCCCATATAGATGCCAATTCATTACCCAAAACCTAGGATTTTGCTGAGAGCAGTTTTGCTCCTATTAACCAAAAATAAACATCATTTCTGAATCCTCAGTGAAGGATACTCACTGTTGCTGTTTATCTGAGCAGTAGATGTTCTGTGTGAGCTCCAGGTTTGTGAGCTGCTCATCGGATTGACTTGTAGGTCTTTTGCAATGGTGCTGCCAGCAGTGTTATCGAAAGATGATTCCTGGGATGAGGTTCCATGTCCAGGAGAGTTTTCAACACTTACAGCTACACTGTCTGTCCAATTGGTCATAGTCACACCTGGGACAGGTGTGTATCCTTCCTGTATTTACAAAAGAACAATCTGTTAGAAGGGTTGCCTGAGCCTGCAATCTAATCTCATTACGTTTCTATGAAACGTATATAGATATATGTTTTTACTACATACATACATATGTATATACAGTTGAAATCAGGGGTAAGTAACTCTAGGGAGTTCTAGGTTTAATTTTAGGTTCTATGGTAATATGTAATTAGTTCAATTTAATCATTAGGGCTGAAAAATAGACGAGGGCGTGAATTTGCTCAAAGTTCAAGCCGCTGTATCTATATCTGCTATACTTTATAATGGCTAGGCTCCTGGACAATGCAGGTCCTGGACCGGAAGGGTCACAGTATCGCTCTGCTGTTTTAGATAATATAATATAAAAACAGTTGCAGTACCTTTCTCTTTTCTTTTTCCATGCTACCACCTAAAAAAAACAACTCTGAATTAGTACAGATATCTACACGATTCCTCAACAAATGAGACACTTCAACTGCAGCTCTCGCAAACATTATTTTGTTCGTTTTGTGTAGAAACATCATCGCAGCCAGAGGATGAATTTGTGCTGTTGTGCAGTTTCTAATCGTCACCTGTGTGGATAAAACACATTTCATAAAATGTTAGACTTGACTAATACTGAATTGTTCTTTCTATCTCATTAATCAATACAATACAAAATATTGTTGGTTTATTACACGTTAATAGTAGCCCCCTGACACATGTTAAATAACAACTAGGAGAGTAAGGACACAATGCATGTCTTTGTTTTGGTCAAGGGCAGCAACAAGTTATTGGTGTCACTGCACAACGCAAGGGGGAGCTCTCACTACTTGGCCCAACAGTACCTACCTAGACTTCTGCGCCAGTACTCTAGTGTCGACTCAGGAAGGAGAACACAGATAAAACGCAGTTCACATTGCAGAAATACATCTTTAAATAAATCAAGTATATGTGATATATCTTGACTTTTCAAAATATATAGACTGTAACACGTTCATGATACAAATATCAATTACTGTTAGCAAACTAATATCGATTTGTAATGAACCTGGCACAATTAGGCAGGATTATATTACTATTTGAGTTACATGGTAAATTGACTTTTTTCATTTTTGATTGTGTTTGCAATTGAGTGGAATCCCCTGGGGCTTCTTTCACAAAGCAGATCTAACAGTCTGCTGAATCACATTCACTTCCATAAAACTAAAGAACATAACACATTTACCCTTTAATCATATAGACATCTTCTAAAGTAAATAGCTTCTGAAATCTACCTTTAACTAAAAATGAGTGAAACGCAATCTAAACTTGTTTTTTTTTTTTAAAAACTGTTCATTACTGGAAAGAAGAAATGAAGCATCCATCTCAGAACAGAACACATCAGGTGGTGTGCATTTTCCACATGTAAAGATGTGCCGTGATCATTGTAGAAACATTAAAGGAAACTAAAACGTTTGGTCTTTGAAGACATTAAAGAATTCCAGTAAAAAAACATGTCATTAAAATGTGAGTTTTTAGTATTTCAGCCCTATTGAGTAGTTGAATAGTTCAGGATGATCATTATAGACAGAACAGCTTTTGAAACAGGTGGAATCCATTAATGCAAATCCTTACAGAACAAAACTGAAGAGTTCTTTTATATCCTGTTTTCAAAACTATTTCTCTCTGTACATGGTTGTACAAATCAAAGGCACTTTAATTTCATTCAATTACTCTGATGTATTTTAAAGTATATATGTATATATTACACAGTATACAATATCTATTTAACAATATTCACAAATTATACATCTTTAAAAAATCTAATAAAGTATAAAATCCACAATTTATCCAGAGCATATCTTCCATCCACCATTGTTAAAAAAATATCCCAATTTGTTCTTTTTCTTCAACCCAATTCCTGGCTCAGTCATTAGAAACGCTGCTGTCTGGCTCCCAGTCAATTGCAGTTGCCATGATATCTAGATACAGCTTCCACACACAGCTCAACAGCTAACTGTATGTGAAGATATGACTGATCCATTGATGCCACATCCTGTAGAGTCCAGGCTGCCACTGTGTTAATGCTCCAGGAGGTGACCCATAGACGAGTTGCTATTAGAAAGAAGTCTTTAGAAGAAAAACAGGGAAAGCTATCCAAGTGAAGATGCATTATTGGTCATTGCACTGCTCCTGAACTTGTCTGGCTGCGCGTTCCAGCATCTCTTCTTACATTGTATGATTTTGCATGTGGAGTTGACGAAGTCACATTTTTAAGTACTGTCTTTAATGGCTCCTGTATGTTCACATTTTTAGGTGAGATTGTGGCCTTTAATTACAACGGTGTGTCCACATTGCTGTCTGTTAAGAAGGAAAACATTTTGAAATGGAGTTTTATGAATGCTGTGTTATAATGCAATCTACATGCAACTAAATCCTGTAAACTAATTCATGAACTAAGATATGATTTTATAATCTTCCCTGAGGTGTGCATTCAGGGGCATATTATGAAGCAAGTATAAAGGCAAAGGTATTAAATAAAACTATTGCAACTGTATGAAGCCAGCAAGAGAAGATTTACTTTGTGGAAGGTTGAATAATTTTTCTGCGTAGTTGGGTTGGTAATTTAGCCCATATAGATAAATTATCCAAATACATTCTTTAAGGTAAGATTTCCTTCATCATGCATTAGCTTTTATAAACTGTGTCTAATTAATCTGACTGGCCATTTTTTTTGGAAGCTTAAGGAACACCTAGGCTTTTGCCTAGAACAGTTTTGCTCCCATTAACCTAAAAGGTTTCCTTCCCCGAATATGGTCCAACATCACAAAACAGAAACATTGTTCAATCACACTATGTCCCTTCTAGTGAAAAAAACACAAATAGCCTACTGACCTTTATTCTTCCACTCTTTGTAAACCAATGCTCCTATCTGTACAAACACTCCTATTAGTGCTATTACACCTATCAGTGCAATAACTCCAACAACAGCCATAGCTCTCACATCAGTGTCAGCAGATGATTGTTTGCACTCCGCGTCCGCGGCAGGGGTTCCAGGCTTTGCTAGTCCCACAGATTGACAACTACCAGGAGAAAGAAACAACGGTTCCAGAGCTGTGGAATGGAATGCACTTCCACATAATCACTGTGATCATTGACATCAATATCTCTGCTTCTACAAATGCTCTACATGACATGGTGTTTCTGACCAGGCATAACCCCAGTAGATTTTTACACATGTAGATTTGATTACATTTTGTAGTTTTTAAATGAAGAAATTGTGATGTAATGAAACTTTAAAGCACTCACTCAGTATGTGGTTTACACGTTTCCAATGAGCCATCTGAATATGTATTATCAGGACATTCCTCACATTGTGTGTCTACAACACTGGACCCTGGAAAACAGACAATCAGCCCATGACTGCACTCTATACATTTATACATGATGTTAAATATTGCACACACACAGTATGCATAGTGGAATGACTCACCTTTCTTTCTGATATATTGTCCTGGTGAACAGCTTCTGTGTTTTTGGCAGGTTTTGCATCCAGAGGATGATGGATCCAAACAGTGAAACCCTTCAATACATGTGCAGATAGTATCGGAGAAAACTGTGCATTCCCGGACTACTGTCAACCCCAGTTCTGTAGAAAACAACATATCAAATACAGGGGTATTCTTATTGACTTGCTTAACATGAATACATTGCTAAAAAAAAGTATTAAAATAACTCATGATGACTTGTATGTCTTTGAATACCTCTGTATGATGTCTTTAAACACTACAAAAAGAAATATAACTGGTTTGATCCGGTTGATCTATTTCTACAGAATATCACCCATAAAATCAAAGACCCTCAGTGTTGAAGAGCTTGAGAATAATTTTATTAACTTGAAGAGCTGTAACACGTAGAAAGCCTGTATTATATTTATGCTTGCTACTATTCGATTTTTATTTTAATATCAATGTTTATTTTAGAAAGAATTTACCATTTTTTATCATTATTTTTCAATTCAAGCAGAGAATGGGTGAAATCAACCTTTATGCTTTAACAAACTTTTTATGCATTAAGAATCGTCTCATTTAACAAAACCCATTCTTATAGTCAACATGCAACAAACCCACGGTTACCAACATTCTAATTGAAATAATGTTTGGTCACAGCGGAGCTATCCCTTGTAAAGATAAAGATCCTACACTATTGTATATGCTGTATATTTACTTGTTTATTATTCTCAAGTAGTACAACCACATCTATATTCTTTTCAGCATTTAAAGAAATATAGGTAGAGAATATTTTTCTGAGAAACACAGGTCTTACCTGAGTTACATACTTTACACCTAAAACATTGGTGCAGGCTGTTTGGTATATCAGTATAGGTTGACTCCATACAGGGGATGCATGATGTTCTGGAGTCCTGGGTACAATGCCGATCAACTCGCATTCCTGGTGTTGTGAAAAAAAAAAAAAAAAACTGCCATACCTGAATTTGTTCGAGTTGTTGTTTTTGTTTTTTTGGTGTTTTTTTTTTTTTTTTTTTTGGTCCAGCCACTGTATCTTAAAGTAGTTCTACAACGCAATCACTTTGCCCTTTAGAGCTAAGCTCTTTATCATATAAATAAACAACTTTAAAATGTAGGGGCTTGATAGTAGTCGTTTCTCATTTTGGTTCAAATTGTAGTGCAGTTTTTTCTTTTCAGAAAAAACAGTAGCTTTGATAATCCAGCCCAAATAAGCCTATACATATTTCTTTTTTTCAACATGCTGGCTGACAGAATCCTGGCCTTGCTTATTATAAATGAATCTGTTTATTATTATAAATATTATTTGTGGTAACCATGCAGTATTACAGTAAGTGCCTATATACATGCTAAAGCAATACTGCATTAAGATTCAGGGTAATGAGTTTGGATTGTCTGCCTACCTGCTTGGCACATTGGGCAGCACTGTCCATTCATATAATATTGTGCATCGTCACAAGCATTTATTTTTGGAACAAACACCAAAAGTAATATATACTGTACTTTGACCTAAAACACACACAAAAAAGGTTATATTTTAGTAAGAAAAAACAACTTGGAGTTAATTGTACGTTATTGTGATGAGCATTAGCACAGTGCCTCGTGAAAAGAACAGTTGTTTTCAACATTTGCTTATAAAAAGTCTACTGCTATATTTTTGCATGGTAATTTTGCAGTTTTCCCATGTTTTTCCTATGTTTAAATGGTGCATTTACCCTGGTTTGCCATGTTTTTTTTTTTAATATGCTTCAGCATGCCTCGTTATTCTTTACAGTGCTTACCTATGCTTTCATTATGCTTTCTTACACTTTTCTATGCTTTTACTGTGGTAAACTTGAGGGTTATGATATTATATTAACCTGAAACCAGCAGATATCTCAACACTAGATTTTTATTAAATATGTGTTGTTTATACCTCTTTCTTAGTGCTTGGATAACTATGTGTCAATTAAACTAGCTACACGTTGAATTATTTGTAACCTTTAGAAAGGTCTTACCAGTCCTCTTAAAAAGATGTGCCGCTGAACAAGGGCTCTGCTTCCTGCAGCTCTCGCAAACATTCTTGTTTTGTTTTGTGTAGAAATATCAACGCAGCCAGAAGCTGAATGTGTGCTGTTTGTGCAGTTTCTTGTCATCACCATGCTCTAGTCTGTGTGGATAAAACACATCTCATAAAATGTTAAACTTATACTAACACTAAATTGTTCTTTCTATGTAATTAATAAATAAATAATAGTGTTTGTTTATTACATGATGTTTTATGCGTTTAGAAGGTTTGAGGGCTTTCACAATACAGCACAGTCTGACAGCTGATTCACAAAGTGCTTTTTGATCATCTCTTTAACTGTCTTCCATTTTCTGCTTGTCTTGTTTTTCCTGTCCTCATATGTTTCTGTGATGTTTGCAGTCATTCCGAGTGGGTCTCAGTGCAGTTATTCAAGTATTGTGTTTTAAGTCAGTGTGAAGGAGCTTTCACCCTGAGTTCTAAAGCTTCTATTCTTTTCTAGTTGCCTGACATAGATATCTACATCTCTGGACAGAAGTTTTGCATTATTTAAAACTTTAAGACTGAGACATAATAAAAAATAAATAAATAAATAAATAAAAAGAAAGAAAAAGATAATTCAAATATATAACTCAGAAGATTGATCTTTATTCATAATCAATGATGGTTTAGTAGAAATGCTAAAATGTACCTGTAAAATTACATGACCTAAGGTATACTTACAGTTATACATCAACAGCATGAAACTATGTTGTTTGATTAGATAGATGAGAAGGAATATAAAATATTATCAATTGCACAAACCTGTATCTGATGTCCAGTAAGCCAATTCAAGTAATTCCATTCACTGTACAGGAGTCTGCTCTCTGAGAAATGGGAACCCCAATAAATACAAAGGGGCAACATCTCTGGTAGTTGAATGATAACAATATTGTATTGTTCTATCACTTTCATTTTGTATAAAAGTATAGGACACAGGGACTGATGTGCAGAATAAAACATTCCAGTTTAACACACCAGAGTTCACCCTTACACAGTGGGCAGATACACTCCTGCTAAGTCGACTGCGAGAGAAGGAAAAAAAAGAGAAGCTTTATATTTTAAACCAGTATGTTCACAAAACCCACCAAAAAGCAAGAAGGGATAAATCCTGGCAGCTATTCTAGGGACTTTCCAAAATGTTTCACTTTCATTTTTAGTCAGGTTAATCTGGACTTTCACATAAGAAATAAACACATAACTTAAAAAATTCAGAGTGCAAACTAATTATTGTTACATACCTGTTTAAAAGGTAATGATACAATTTTATATGAATAATTACAATGAAACAGTGTCACGAACCAGACAATGCCACTTGAAGGTGGCATGCGGTGCTATTATGCACTGTTGTGTTAAATGTATGCTTTTCACTACTCTGCAGATAACTTAGCCTAATGGTTATTAACACCTGTAATTAACACCTGTAATTCTAAATGTGCAATTTCAGACTCAGACTTTTAAATTCTAGAGCACATTGATTTATTATTGGTTCAGGCTTCTGATTATATTGTCGTACAAAGATAACATTGTAATTCACTATTATATTCATTACTATACACTTTATTTCTGTAATTGAAACTGGTGCCATTTTTACAGTCTGGTGCTTTTTTTTTGTGCTCATTTAGCAAGGTCGGTTTCTTGTAATCCAAATATCCAAGATAGGTAGGCTTGTACTGTGAAAACTTCCCTTGCACCTTACCTCAGTGTGGATCACTGTGATGTTACAGTCCTGTGTGTGACTCCTCAAAACATTCCAGGACACCCTTGTAAACACGACGATTCCTCTCAGTGGCTTTTATCTCCAGGTTAAATATGTTAAATCAATCCAAATTCCAAAGTTTTGCATCGCATGTTTTTTTAGCTTCTGTGAAACGAGTTGTGTAAGTTCCCACAACCGAAACAATATCAATAAGGAAATAAAATACAGGGAAATAACAATTGAGTAACCCGGCAGAGCAGTAAGTGAGCTTGTCTTGGATTTGACCCAATCCTGGATCAGGGTTTAATTAGTCAAGATTAACAGGTGTTCCAGATCTTTAGCCACTGATGATGTAAAGACACCTATAAAACCTGCTGGACAGGGGCTCTGCAGGAGCAGGGTTGGAGACCCCTGTCCTAGGTTGTTTCCAGGGAGTGCTTGTGTACCGGATGTACTTTGGTTGGTGACTGTAAGGTAATAAAGTGACATGTGAACATTATTTGAGTGTGAAGACAAATCACACAAGTTTATCTGTAACAGGCATGACATTAGCAGAATCTTATCTCTTTCAAATAACTGAGCTGTTTTCAACAGTGTACACCCTTCTCATTTCTCTCTCTTTTGCTTAGCTGTCCTTTATTTTGCAGAAGTTTAAATTGCTGGCATAAAAAATAAAAAAATAAAACAGTATACTGGTACTGTAGCTGCAAAATGTGCAACGGCTCTGCCTGCCCCTGCCCCTGTGCCTGTGAGTTAGTTATTAATATAATCGACAACCTTCCATGGCTGATCACAGCACTGCAGCAAGTACTGAGAGATCATTTAACACACAAGCTAGTGTGGTCAGAAGTTTCGTTTATTTATGAACAGCATCGGATCGATACATCTATCACAGCTTGAAGATATGAGATGAATAAGAAAGGCAGCTTAGCAAAAATATACAGACACCTGTCGCTTGCAAATCTCACCCTGCGGATCAGCTACTTTTAAAACTTCCTGTTGTTAAGCAGCCCCTCCTTCCTTCTCATTTGCCCAGGTCCGAATCAGAGCTCCATAGTCCTGGTGTTATTGAATCAGTCTCCCAGGCATTATAGATTCAGGTTTTGGTACATACTTGCAATAGTCCATCTGCAACAAGGGAATCGAGAACCTGTTCAGTGGTTGCGAAAACCAGATCAACAAGGATATCTGAAACTACTGTAGTGCTAACCAGTGCTAACCAGTGCTGTGGTCTATCTGACTATTCTTCATATGTGCATGTGTGTGTAGGTTTGCTCTTACCGGAAATCCACAAGAGCCCTCCTCGTACCCGTGTCCAGGGCAGGGGGTCCCACCACTTGCTGGGGGTGGATTGTTACAATGTCGGGACCGGCTGACCACTCCCAGGCCACAGGTCAGAGGGCACAGAGTCCAGGGAGCCCAGGGTGACCACATCCCATTAACTGAAAGAGATTCACAGGGTCACATCAAAGACAAGCCTGCAGCTGAATGACTGAAACCAGTTGAAGTCAGACCCAGAACTGAAGTGGCAAGCAACGGACATTTTTAATGAAATCCAGGCTTAAAGGAAGGAAAGCATTTGTCCCACTGCATTGTCTAGATGCTATTGCAACAAAGTGAAACTGACAGTTGCATACCTCTCTATTCTTTTCCTATGCTTTACCATGCACTGCTCTAAGATAGCTAGCTATGGTTTTTAGGGAACAGTTACACTAGAGTTGAATTACCAGGGCAGTTATTGTTGTTGCACGGGGCTATTTCCTCTGGAGACCCCAAACAGGACTGCCCCCCAGAGGAAGGGGCAGGGTTATTGCAGACTCTGATTCTTCTCTTGATTCCAGAGCAGCTGACAGTGCAGGTTGACCAGGGGGACCACTCTGACCACAGGCCGTCCACTAGGAAAGTAAAGAGAAAATAAAGCACTTTACCTCTTTTCCAGGCTGGTCACTTAAGGAGGTTGAAGTCCGTCATGGCGATGTCAAGAGGGAGATTGAACAGGTACAGTTGAGGAATTGGGCTGGAGAAGGTCCGGCTGGGTTGGAGCTCACCTGGACAAGCCCTGGGGTTGGGGCAGGGTTTCAGATCAGATGTAGGTCCCTCGCACCGCATGCCGCTCTCCGGGTTGGTGCAAATCCGAATGCGCATCTGGTTCTGAGAGCCGCAGGTGACTGAGCAGAGTGACCAGGGGGACCAGGGAGTCCAGATACTTGCGGCTGTCAAGCCAGGAAGACACACACTTTAATCTGTCTTCTCTTCTTTGGTAATCATGCTTACAACTACAAGAATGAACTGGGCGGCAATTGAGAAACACAGGATTTACAGATAATATCAACTCAAATAGATCATGAGCTCACATGCTAAGCTAGTCTATCACTGATTTACTGATGATGTTAGCCCACAATTATGTCATGGAAGTAGCTGTACTGCAGCATTAGACATCCAGATAAAATACAGACGACTCTCACATTATCTACATTTACTAACCAAACTGTTTTAACTAAATGATTCATTTCGATTGCAGACTAAACAGGAACTGTTATCTTTTCTGTTTCAATCTGGCTAAGCATTCAGAGGAAGTGCCTGTACAATGCAAAAACAACACCAGTACCTTTACATTAATTGCCTTCCTGAAAGAACCCAAACTGACAGATGCAGACATAGGATCCCAGGGTGTTCCTACAGGCTGCCCTCGGGCTACACTGGTGCATGGCTCTCATGCACTCATCAACGTCTAGAACAAAATATACATTAGATCAATAGAGTATAACACACTGCTGTGGGCTTACTGAAGCATTATAAATAACTACTGGCAAGCATACATCATTTGAAGAAGGTTTCAAAGGGAATGGATAAATCCACATCCATGCTGTTTTAAATACTGTTCAAATAGTTTTTTTTCACACAGTACACAGTGACACCTGAGAGATGCAAATGATTTTGGACAGTCAAACACTGGTAGGTTTGCTTTTACTTGCTGTGCAGCCTCCTTGAGCAAACTAATATAAGGAAATGTTAGGTAGTCCTGAGGTTTACCCATGCATGAGTACAAGCCATCTCCCTCATATCCACTGGGACACTGGCATACGTATGAGCCATATGTGTTAATACATTTAGCATCAGGGAGACAGTGCAGGGGCATGCCTTCTGTACATTCATCCTGATCTAAAAAAGAATAATATCATATCAAACGCAATGCAGTAATCAAGACTGCAGAGAACAAACAGAGATTTCTGGACTTCATTCATAACCACAGACAAACTAATAAATTCCCAGCTCTCATTTCCCTTTATACATGGTATATCATAAAGTTAATTTAAAAAGCCTTACTTTTCTTAATACTGTATTGTGTCAACAGCAAGCAACTATGCAAATCTCTCTCATTTGTAAACATGCATACGATTTCCACACTTACCTATACAATGAATGCCGTTGCCCTTAAACCCGGTGTTGCATGCACAGTTTTTAGCATTCTGTGACCCTTTGCAAACTTTGCTAATATCTAAGAAATAAGAATACAGCACACAATCACTAAGAGTAGTTGGTTTGGTGCATGTTTCAAATGCGTGAATTATATTACTGGCCCTGCTGATATTATAAAAACTGTCTGAAACAACTGTTTGCTCCCGAATCCGTGGGAGCGCCAGAGCCATTGAGCAGCTCCCTGTGCAATGCCCAGTTTATAGTAACTTTGTACAACCAGCCCTGGAACCTGGCTCTCTTGACTGTATGACTCGTCCTGCACAGCAGACGGCCGTGCCTTTACCAGGTGAGCCACACGGGGGCCATACAAATACCTTTAACTACTTCTACTGAAATAGGTAACTGCTTTGAAACACTGATTAAAAAAAAAAATGCTTGACAAATATTAAGTGTGTATATTTTTTTTACCCTTCCTTAAATGAAACAGTCTCTGGGCAATCGTCACTTTCCCTGGGATGTCTGGAAGGAAATCGTAAACAACTGCCCGAATGCTGCCAAAATCTTCATTCCTGAGACAATTAAAAAAAAAAAAAAAATTCAGATATACTGTCTGAAAAGCTTTTCTGTCTAATTAAAAGAAAAAGTGGTAGGTAACATAATAATCCCACAGAGTATTTGAAGGACTGGAGAAAGCACACAGTCGATATTATAAAGAACTTTGTCTCCGCTACCATTACTGCATCGTTGTCTGCATGACATTGTAACAAATTATAACAATCACAAGGGTTTAACAAGAAATAGAAGCACCACGGTATTGCAATCATTTTCCATACATTGCAGAATACTGAATGCTGGGTTTGTTTTGCCCATCCCGACTCATGGAATAACCACATTGCTTCGTGAACTTTAAATAGAGTAGTCTACGTTTCTTTTTTCTAATATGTTGCTTGTTCTTCTAATTACTCCACTATTAGAAAAGTATCACTCTTAAGGTGGATGCTCAAAGCTCCCTGCTGTATTTTTTTAGACATCCACACACTGCAGTTGGGACAGAAATGCAAATCAATATAGAGTACTGTAAAACATGATGCTTTTAAATCATACAATAGCCCATCAATTTCAATCGCACTAGTTCTGTTGGCCAAAACAGTTGATGTGGTCTGGATGAGAGTGAGGTTGTCTGGTTCCTTGACCCATTTGATGAAGCCAGTCTCAGATACGTCACTGTAATATGGAGTCAACTGAATCAAGCTCATTTCCCCAAGTAAGAATTTACCCACGTCTGGAAAAAAAAGAGAGTTGTGATCACTCAGGGACAGTTTCAAGCAGTTAGAAAAAAAGAAACGCTAATGCAACAATTGAATTCAATAAAAAAAGGTACGTTCCAATCGCTGTGTCTCTTTGGAATCATGTGATTATGTGACTCGCCCATAATCCCAGTGACCAAAAGAGTCTTCAGGTAAAAAAAAAAAAATTTATTTATTTATGTGTTTAATACTGGCTGTAGGCAAATATGTAAAATACTTTGCTTCATACCTAGATATTATACGACAGATATGTTTATTTGGTTATGTAGCTGAGTATAGTCTTGTGAAAATATCTGTATACTTAAATTATTTTTTCTTTTTAAATGTAACCACTGAGAGCCTTATTAAAAGCTGTACCCTTGTTTTGAATCCTAACCTATGGGTTCAGTGTCCAGCACAAAGTAATATTGGAGTCTGCTTGGGTTGAGCATCTCAAAGTGGGTGAAGTCATAGAGCTCAACCTCCTGCTTGTTCTCCGATGGCTCGCTTGCCTCCAGTTGAACCCAGAACTTGTTTGGGAAGAAATCGTCTTCTTTAATCTTCCTGAGTGTCAAAGCCAGACCGTTTCTCAATATGGGGCTAGTTGTTGGTAAGCCTCCTGATAGGCTTAGTCTTTGTCGATAGCTGTAACAACAACAGAAAAATACCTCTGGAGCCTAACTTACAAACTACAGCCAATCACTACAAAACAAACAAAGCCTTTAAACTGCGGCTTCTAGCTACCAAGAGGCTTGATTGTACTTGAGAAAAAAAAGGGTGTGCAGATATGAATGCTATTAATCTCAATGCACTGTCAGTGAATGGGGTGAAATTGATTCAAGTCTGCAATGTGTTGCAGCATTTCATTGAAGTATTTGGCTCCACTAACCTGTGAAACGTGTGCCCTTGTGAAGCGTAAAACTTGTACCATGTGATCTGAGAATACTGGAAGTCCCCAGAGATCGATACAGTAAAAGTGGCACCCACCTCCCTTTTTAGGAGACACACCTGCTGTCCTATCCCATCACAATCCTCTTGGCTATCAACAGAGATGCTTGCTGTGGGATCTACACGACAAGAAGAAGAAAAATGTAATATTTCTCTCAGAATGTTTTTCTTAGGGTTTCTCTGATGAAGTGGGTGCAGCCTTAGCAGGGCTAGGGAGGTGATGTTGTTTCTTGATCCCTTTGGATCCTGGGCATCGGGAACGAATCAATGCATTACAGATAGCATTTAAGTGTTACAGAGCGAAGGCTAGGTGCGGACTGGTAGCCATGCATACCAATGGAATGCCTTAACCACTATGCATATATGTCAGGCTGGTTTGTATTTGAAGTTCTAGAGCTTTTAACTTCATCTGGTCCACAGTCAGAATCCTTAATGGCAGTGCATCACACAACAGTGCCTGCTAAACTGACAGGAGACACAGTTAATTCAAAGACATGTTCAGTGGGGTGAATTTAACACATATTTTGTATTACAACACTAAAGGCAGAAAGCGAGATTTTCTGCGTGATCAATTTCCAAAAAGCCCTCTTCTTGCACATTTAAGAAATTAATTACAATGCCTGACAGTTATAAGAAAAGGGGCAGAATTCATCAATACAAATAATGTGATGATTTTCAAAAACAATTACTGTATATAGGCAGAAGCTACCATTATTGTGGCTTACCCTGACAGAAGTGCATTCCGTCCCCTTTGTACCCCGGCAGACACTGGCAGTAAAACGTTTCCGTCACTAAATCCAGTCGACAGATCGCCTTTGAGTGACACAAGATATTCCTAGAGCCGCATTCTTTTTTATAAGGATCTGGAAAAA